>NW_010961290.1:3583925-3634779 GCF_000463585.1 Tarenaya hassleriana | reverse complement strand
CTGAACCGGAACTAAAAAAACCCAACCAAATAAAACAAAAACCTAAAATTTCCCCCAATCTCCGTCGTGCCCTAAAATCAATTTATCTGCATACTCATCATCATCTGCTGCAAAAACCCAGATCGAGAAACAAAGTATTCATCAGAAATTTCTCAAAGCGATATATGCGAAGTTGAAGAAGGCAAAAGATGAAAGAATTCCAAAGACACATCTCGGTTCTTGATCTCTCTTCAATCGAGTTAATCGCTTTCTTTAAGACTGCTTAATTTCTGCATTTCTGGCGAACTCGTTGTGGACCAACCTGATCGACTTGCCGGACATGGCTGGCCAATTAACCAGGACAGCGACCACGGAGCCAGGGACGACCCAGGGGCCGTCGAAGTCGTCAACCGGCGACAGAGTCCGAGCTCCGGGGTCCAATAACATGTCAAAACAGCCCGTCTTCGTGAGGAGGGATAGCCCAACACGCCCTTTGAAGCAACGTCGTGGAGACCCCCAGCCGCAGCGACGTTGTTGACGTCATCACCAACTTCTCCCAACGGCGGCAACGCGACGTTTGCGTTCTAATCGGCATCGGCTTCGTCGCTAACGTCACCCTCCATCATCCCACCGCCCCCGGAGGCGTCGTCGTCTTCCACGGCCTCTTCGACATCCTATCCCTCTCCATATCCACGAAGAAAAGAATAAAAGAACGAAAGCCATGGGTCGTGTTACTTTGTTTCTCGATCTGATTCTGGGTTTTTGCTGGAAGATCATGCACCAGATGATGATGATATGGATGGAGATTGGGGAAAATTTTAGGGATTTTTAGGTTTTTTTATCGGTTTAGTTTTTGAATTCCGGTTTAACAATAACTTCAATTTACTTAAATTAGTTATTAACGCGGAATCCAACCCTAGGTGGTTTCGACGTGGTAATTTATTTTTAAATTGAAAAGCCACGTAAGCCAAATTAAAGCAGTTAACTATTTGGCCATAAATTAAGGTATTTATTTGGTAATTTTAAAATCGATAAATTTATATGATAGGTTTTGACAAATTAAAGTATTTTAAATGGAATTTTTCCGTGGAAGTTTCATATGCCATCATATATTTATATAAGATTATATTGGATTAGTTTCAATAATTATATGTGACAACACTTTAAACGATTGGGACTTATACTGCGTATTATTTTATTTAGGAAAATTTTGAAATCTAATAAAGAACTGGGGGCCTTAATTATCATTTCGGATAAATTGTGGGTTTAATGTATATAGACCGTTTGTTATTTCAATTTCTTATGGGCTGAATTGAAAATATAGGGAAAATATTTTTCTATAGACGAAAGGATGATTAAGTTAATTACCAAGATCAATTTTTATTATCCAATTAAGTGAAAATATTTTTACGTTCGTCTTTTGATATAGGAAATCACATTCCAACCGTTCTTCACACGTTACAGATTTCATTACTAAAATGGATTTAACATGTTAGATTTACAGTTTGTTTTTGCAAATTTAATTAGTCGCCGTATTAATTGTTCAAAATAATTTGACACAATCCCTAGAAATAACTACGTACGTTATTCTTGTCATGTATATTAGGCAGGTGATTTTTTTTTTTTGATATACAGGTGAAGTTTCATACCTACAGCATCTTATTGACATCACGAAACTGTGATATAAAAGTTCATATTTTTTTAGGATTTCTAAAAACTGTATTAATATGGAAGTTGAAAACAATTTCTTATATGAGATTTTCTTTAAATTTTATGGTTTATAAATAATTTCCCCTTATATTATATAAAGTTATAAACCCATATTTATCAACAAAAAAAAAAGTTATAAACCCATATATAATATCTTGGCTATAGTGTGAAACCCTTTACCCGGATTCCATGGTTTAATTATTGCACCCAAACGTTACAACAGTCCAAAAGGTTTAGAAGGCGACGGAATCCGTTGAAACACGTGTACAAAATCAACACTCAAAACATAGGTTAATCGAGTGGAACGGGGTCGAAGAGCAAAGAATGGGCACGGTCAACGGTCAACGCGATATCAGGGCAACCATGGCCGTCGCCGTATTGGTACATGCACTGCGCCATTCGTCCCAGATCAAGCGCTACTCCGAAGAACCGGCTATCGACTGAAGAACCACGTGCCGTTATGTTATAGTTCATTTCGTCCCATGCATCGCTGATCACTCCCGTGGTCATGTGCTCACGTGCCTCCTCCTCCGAAGCTCCCGTCTCATGCATGTAACACTGCATGGATTTCAGTACGTCCCCTCTCGCCAGCTCATCCTACGCACACGTTTTCATGCATAGTCTAATGATTCGATTTCGGTTCGAAATGCGCTGAGACATTAGTTCAAAAGATGAGATACAGTTAGAGAAGCTAACCGGCGAAGTGCCCAAATCATTGGCGACACGAAGGACGACGGAGGAGGATCGGACAATGGGGTCACTGTTTTCGGAGATAGTGTCAAAGGTTTCCTTGGAGATCCGGTCGGACAATATACAGTAAGTGTGAGTCAATATAACAGGCGCACTGATTGAGATCCATGCGTTTTCAATGTACTCTTCGAAACGAGGTTTGTATCCACTCTTATGCCACTTTGCTTCTTTTAGATATGAATCCGCCAAGTCTGCCCACTGTGATTAGAAATTATTAGAGATCATAACAATTATTAGAATGGTATTATAATTCCATATCTGTTTCCTAACTATATTATACCGGTTTTTATGAGTATACGATTTCTTATAGGGGAAATAACATTTATATATCTAAACTTTTACTAAAATTCTAAATAAATATTTGAACTATAAAACTTTCATATGAATATATAAAATTTTAAAATCCTATATGTCGATTATTTTTATTCGAGAAATACCTTAATTTTGGAGTTTATTTGAATTTTTTTTTAAATCTAGGTATTTATATAGGGTTTTTGAAAAGTTGAAATATTTATATATAAACTTTATAGTTTAGGTATTTATTTGAGATTTTTGTAAAAGTTTAGTATTTATATATGATTTTCACTTTTTATTGTAGAAAACTACAAAATATATTCATTAATTGTCGAAGAATTTCCAACTAAATTATGAGAAACCCTAGGACTAATACACTTACGGCTTTCTTCAGGTAAGGGATGACATTAAACTTTTTATCTCTAAGAATGTCGTGTCCGATCTGATTGGTCTCGTTGTACAGCACCAGAAAACACGACCTCATATACTCTGGAAGTTCGTCGAGAAGATTCACGTCCCACCTGCATATCAACACGCATTGATACCGGCAAATGAAATAAATAAAATGTATATGATAATTTCAAAAACGAAAAAACACCTACTTTCGAATGATCTCGGTGAATTGCTGAAGTTCTTCGATGGTTCCGTAAATATCGTAGATATCGTCAATGGTTGTAACTAACGCATTGACAATGGTATGCTTTTGCCGATGGTACGCAAATTCAGGCTCATGGAATAATTCTACGGTCCAGAAATAATTCTCAAGTATTCTATCTCTCGCAAAATGAAGTTTTTTCAGTCCTGTGTTGCTCCACCACCTTCACAACACAAATGCACGAGTTCGTTTTGGTGATAAGAGTACATTTTCTGTAACACCAAACATGAATATTACCAAATAAATAAAGCAATTAGCTGAATTGATATATATATATATATATATATACAAAGCGTGGAAAATTTTACCTGGAAACGTCTTTGAGATCTTCTTGGTAAGAAGCCTGTGTGATGTTGAAATCAAGCTTGGCGAATTCTAGCAGAAGAGGGTTCATGTCCTTTGTCTTTCCGTAGACATCTATGTACCATCTTGCTTCTAACCTCGATGTTCTCCAATGGTACGGCATCTCCAATGATCGCACCATCATCTCATGAATATATGATTCATTCTCATCATTTTTTCCACTTTCGATCATAAAATCCCGTAGTCTCTTCGTCGAATAAGACCGAATCTCCTTCAGTTTGGTGTCTGATTTTGTCGATAAATACGAAGCTTCGTACAGAGAGAGCAGGCCTTTGACACTATCATCTAAATCCTCTATAAATGTCTCATATTCCTTCTCGTTCTTGATGACATCGAAAACATCTACATAATTAGTTACAACTTATTACTTATTCTTGATACCAATGATGATATAGTCACAGATCTAAAAAAAAAATATAATGAAACTGTTGGGAATTTAGTTACAATTATGTTTTTTAGTCATATAGAATAATACTATGTAACAAGTATTTTATGCGATTGATTAATTACCTTGTGAGACGGTAAAGCCATGTTGTCTAAGAAGACGAAATTCGAGGGCAATGGCATGTAAATCTTCAGTTTTCGGAGTCCTTGTGTCGTTTTCTTGTCTTCCGGTGTATATTTTCTGTAAGATACTTTTGATTTCGCGACCAAAATGATGCGAAAGTCCGAGCCTTTGCAGAGTGTCGATGAGCTCGAGCTGTTTGAGAGAACCTTCGGTTCCATCCAGCATGTTCCTCACGTGTTCCTCCAACAACTTGGCTCTATCTTGGAATTGACTCTGTTTCTACATTCCATTACTGTTATGATCAACGTGTTTGCGTGCGTGTATATATAACGACGTTTATGAGATTTACTTACGGCGTATTTGTTCTCGAGAGAGTGGATATAGTTCTCGTCCCATACAGAAGGCCGATAGTTTCCGGACCGACGCACGACGACAGCCTCCGCCGACGTCGTTTTACCGGCGACGTGGCAAGCCAAACGCGGAGGAGTACGTCGACGCCGATTCTGCATGCTTCCAAGAGGGGCATTTCCGTAAATAAGAGGCCCACCAAGTCCAAGAGAGGCCATTTTTTTTTTTTTTTACGTGAACGATATATATAAATGATATTCCGTGGGGAATGCGATTGCATTTATAGGCGAAGTTCTAAATCTCAGTAACTCCACGCGTTAAAGAAAGTAAGGTAACATGGAAAAGAATGTGCGGTGAAAATCTTCACTGGAAGTCTGGAAAAGAGAATTTCGACAACATCACATGTTTTTAGTGCAGTTGCGCCGTTTTATCTGTAATGAATCAATTACATGTAACGTGGCTCATTTTCTGCCACGAAGCGCTAATCTATATTGCTTACATAGTACATAGTACATACACCATGACGAAGACGCGTAACTTTTTTTTTTTTGGGTAATGGGATGTCCTATGTCGGGCTTCATACTTATTTCGAGATCGGAAACAGGTCATGTCAATGAAATTAAGTTCTCTTCCTAAACTTAAAACTCGAATTTAGAACAAGAAAGACACGTTTTGTATCTCCATCTCATCAATTGAGGTATTCAAGTTAGATGTCTAACGTAAAATTTGTATAATTTTCTCGGGTCGTTCTTTCCGGTTTTCATAATTTATTCGGTTAATTAATATGAAAATAAGATTTTGAAAATTTTTCTTACCTTTTTCTTGGACGAATTTGGAATTATATCTTCGTAATGATTAGAAAAGTTAAATGTGGTTCACATATCTACCAGACTCATCGTCTCGAGTTAGTGACCGACGCGTTTCCACCCACACAACAAGCGCATGGAAGTTGAACCGTTTTTTATTGTGATTTTTGATAGTCGTTATAAGTTCCATATATTTATAAGTTGATGTATTTATTCTCTATTAACAAAAAAAACTCAATAAATGATTTCAGGAAAAATGTTTAGCGGATGGATCGCTTGTGTCAACACAATTAATTAGTAGAAACCTGATTGAAAAAGTTAAAGTGTACGCACGAGAATGGTTAAATTTTATGCATTTTCCAATATATATAAGGGAAAATGGCAAAAACCCACACAGATTATAACAAATGTGTAAAATTAGTACATCAATTTTTTATTTGATAAAATCCCCCACCCGATTTCAAAATTTCCCATTTTCTACCACCGATTATTCCTTAAATTTCCAATCAACACAGGGAAGGGATTTGATCGTGCCACATCAGCATCCCATTGTTTATGTGGCATGACACATCCGTAAAAGTGCCACGTCAGGTGACACGTAATCAGTCCTGTCAGCAATTTCGATTAGTTAAATCGGTTCACTTAACCGATCCGGTTTACTGTAAACCGAATTTTTTTTTAAATTGAAATTTGGGACTTAGGTCGAAACCCTAAATCAGAATGCGCATTTCAATTATAACAAATGTGTAAAATTAGTACATCAATTTTTTATTTGACAAAATCCCCCACCCGATTTCAAAATTTCCCATTTTCTACCACCGATTATTCCTTAAATTTCCAATCAACACAGGGAAGGGATTTGATCGTGCCACATCAGCATCCCATTGTTTATGTGGCATGACACATCCGTAAAAGTGCCACGTCAGGTGACACGTAATCAGTCCTGTCAGCAATTTCGATTAGTTAAATCGGTTCACTTAACCGATTCGGTTTACTGTAAACCGAAATTTTTTTTAAATCGAAATTTGGGACTTAGGGTTTCGTTCGAAACCCTAAATCAGAATGCGCATTTCATTTGTCTCCTCTTCACTCCTCTGTCTCCTCTCCTCTCCTCTCGTCGCCTTTCTTCCTGGAGAAAGCGGATATGCTCTCGATGGTCTTTCAGCGACAGGAGGGTGGTAGCCGTAGCTGTAGTACGGGTCTCTAGCATAGGATTCTGGAGCAAGGGTTGGGAGGGGTGGGTTGATCGGGATTTGAGGATGTGGAATAAGGATTTCACGCCGATGATCATGCGAGTAGTAGTCTCTCTGTGGTAAATAGAGTGGATCGAAGTAAAGGGGTTCTCGGTGATTGTACCTTTCTATGTCCGCATGCCTCAAGAGATGGTCACGGTCCAAATTCGGATGGTAAGAATCCGAAGCAACATGATATCCATCCATGGTACAGTACGAATGACCATGATGATAGTGATGATGAAGATTTTGTTGAGGATTGTGAGATTAATGATTCATTATCAGATGAATGTTGGTATAGTGATAATGATATTGGAGAGTTTGATGATTTCGATTTTGATGGTGATGATTTTGTTGAAGAAGTCCCCTGTGGTCCGGTTGGTGATGATGATAGAGATGAGTGGAAGGAGGATAATGGTGATAGCTCGCCTGACGAGTATATAGATAGTGATGGGAATATCCCACCAACCCCGGAAAACACAGATGAAGAATGGGAGAACTTTGATAATCCACCAAGAAGACAAGCTTCAACTTTTCCCCCAAATGATTTTTTATATCTTGGGAGAACTTTCAACTCAGGGGACGAGTTTAAGAAAGCTTTGTTTGACTATGTGTTGGATAAGAAATTTAATGTGAAGTTGTCAAGGTGGGACAAGACGAAATTGGAAGCTATATGTTGCAATGTAGGGTGCCCGTGGAGGGTTTACTGCTCGGTTGAGACCCCCATAAGCAAGTGGATGATCAAGATTTATAAGGATGATCATAACCATGAGAAAGACACTTATGCGAGTATGTTGACAATGCGTCAAATTGCGAGGTTGTATGCAGACAGGATTAGAACAGAGTTAGCCTTCACAGCTGAAAAAATGCAGATTGACATTCAAAGATCGTATGGTTTGACGGTCACTCTTACCAAATGTTTTAAGGCAAGACGTATTGCATTGAAAATGGTGATGGAAGATCCTCAAATCCAGTTTAAGAAGTTGTGGGACTATGAGTTAGAGCTGAATAGGTCAAATCCAAATACCACAACGGAAATCGGATTAGCTAAAGTGTTGAAGCGTCAGGGAGTATTCGACCGTTTCTATGTGAGTTTCGGAGTGCTGCGAGAGTCGTGGAAAGCACACTGTCGTCCCATTATTGGTTTGGATGGCTGTTTTTTGAAATGGGAGATGAAGGGTGAACTACTAGCTGCTGTTGGAAGGGATGGCAATGATGGCATGTTCCCTATTGCTTGGGCAGTTGTACGTATCGAAGATACAGATACATGGACCTGGTTTGTCAAGAAATTACGATTAGATTTGGGATTAGATGATGGAAGGGGGCTAACTATAATGTCCGACAAGCAAAAGGTAATTGATATATGATTCTTTTCTAAAAGTACATATTATTTACTCTTCGAAATATCTCGTAATCTGTTTTATTTGCTTTTGTTTTTTGTAGGGGTTAGTGAATGCAGTCGAAAATGAGCTTCCTCACGCCGAGCACAGGATGTGTACACGACATATATTTGCTAATTTCAAAAAGAAATTCAAGGATCTTGAGTTGAAACTGCTATTCTGGAAGGCTGCAAAATGCTACCTCGTACGTGAGTTCGAAGGATACGCCCTTGACATTAGAAGGTACAATCCATTGGCGTATGAAGCATTTATGCGGGCTAATCCTAGGAGGTGGTGTCGGGCATTTTTCAATCCTGAGTCGCGTTGCAATGCAGTCCAAAACAACTTGTCGGAGAGTTTTAATGGTTCGATCAGAAATGCCCGACTACGGCCAATAATTGATATGCTTGAGGAAATCCGCCGAAAAGCAATGCAACGTAACGCACGACGAGCATGTCAGGCTGAAAGGTGTAAAACTGAGTTCACACCAAGGTTTATGAGGAAGCTGGACACCATGCTGGCCCGAGCACGACATTGTCACATCATAAGAAGTGGACAGGGAAAATATGAGGTTTCTGAATTTGGTGTTAGCTACACGGTTGATTTGTCTGCAAATACATGTGCTTGCCGGAGATGGCAACTTATGGGAATACCTTGTCAACATGCCATTATTGTAATCAAAGTGACTCGAGACAAACTTTCAAGGTAAAATAACAAAGTACAGTTTCTCATAACTTCTTGAAATTTAATATACTACTTACTAACTTTTAAAGTTATTTGCAGGTACGTTTCTCATTACTTCCTGAAATCAACATGGCAGGCAACATACCAGAACAACATTAACCCTGTCAATGGTGAACCGTTATGGCAAAGATCCGACAAACCACCAATTTTAGTCCCTGATGATAGAAAGATGCCTGGTCGGCCAAGTAAACATAGCCGAAGAAAGGATCCTCATGAATCACCTACAAAAACCGGACACATGACTCGACATGGAAGGCTGTTTCGTTGTAGCCGATGCAAACAAACGGGGCACAACGCAAAGACTTGCAAGAATGAGCCCATTAACATGGTAAGGACATGAATGACATCTGTGGTACATTAATTTATTTACATGTTTTTGGGTTGCGATTGTCATCAATCATTGCTTTCTTCTTTACAGCAAGGACAATCAAGCACTGCAGCATCAAATAGTAGTAATGCAGCTTCCAAAAGAAAACAAGCATCAATTTCGGATAACAACACAATGTCCAATGCTCAGACTCATGCAAACTCAGCTCAAGGTATTTCATTTTTTGTTCTTTGCATTTTCATAATTTTGGGACGGTGGTTATATAATAAGCAATTTCCAATGATAGATACTTGTATACCCACTCAATCCAGTCAAACAATGCAATCTGGTCTTAACCTGACTACCAGACGACGTCGCCTTCTGGGAATGACTCAGAATCAGTTTAATATCCCACGGCCAAGTCGTAGTAATATGGGGTAAGTATGATGTTAAACTACCATTGTGGATGTCATTCGATAGTAGTATTCTGTTTTTAATCGTTGTTTTATCTGGTTTGCAGATCGAAAAATGACAAAGATGTTCAACGCGATGGACCTTCGGGGACATGCTGATCGGATTGGACAAATTTAGGATTATTGGATCATTTTCAGACTTTTTTAGACGTTATGTTGGAGACATGTAATGTTGGATCGTTTTCAGACATGTTATGTTGGTTCATGTTGAGACATTTGGAGACATATAATGTTGGATCATGTATGTTTGTTGGATTATGTATGTTTGTTGGATCAATTTGAGACATTTGGAGACATGTAATGCTGCCTCTTTTTATTTAGTATGAATCAGTTAGTGTTAGAGACATGCAATGTTGTCTCTTTTTATTGGGTAATTTAGTACAGGTACAATCATAGACAACAAAGACAAACAAGATGAATACCAACCAGTATTTCGTACATAGAAAAACAACCGAGGCTACTAGTACAACTCGATTACATTGATTCATACAAATACAACCGACAATAGCAGTACCAAAACCTTAACCATCATCACAACTTCCAAATTTAAAATACAGAAATACGAAAGTAGTATAAAAACATAACAATTCCTATTAAGACAAACACAAACTTGTATTTCTCGGCTTCGATATGTTGCACCTTAGCTTTGTAGATTTCCAACTCATTTGCCAAGACATCGATTTTTTCCACTTTTGCTTTGTAAATTTCCAACTCATGTGTCAATGCTTCGATTTTTTTGTCATTGCCTACATAATTCTCCATTTGTCCTTGTAATGATTCAAAGGCATCTCTCAATTCGTCGATTTCTTCAATTGTAGCCTCATCAAACCATTTGAAAACATGCTTTCTCGTGCCCTACAAAAACCAACAACATCCTTTCAGATTCAACTAGACATCCAAATCCGAAATGCAACCAATACTGTTACATACATAACTAATGTTATATACACAATACCTCTTGATTAGCACATCGAAAAAATACTCTTCCGGGATTGTTGTCTGTTTTTGAAGTATATCGCACGATACGACTTCCACATTCGCATTTCTGTGGGAATCCTTTAGCCGATATAGCTTCACCTATTTTGTTATGAGAAATCCCACTATATTTCGAACTGCCTTCCGATTTAAAACTCATTCTACACAAAGATCCGAACATTAACCCATCAAAATAGAACAATCATGTCGGATCGAATCTGGCATTCGCGTACCAAACGAGACAATTACACAGACCGAAAATTGTGTACCTGCCAAAGCAATATCAGGCGAACCACGACGCAGGCGAACAACGATGCACGCGAACCACCGAGACCAGTAGGGTCAGACAAAACACGATGAACCACCAAGACCGAGATAGGAGTGAACTACGGAGACGCAAGAATGAACCAACGAACCAGGAATGAACCACCGAGACGACTATCACCCACGCCGGAGCAACGCATGAGCCATGCCGTCTCACCGGAGCTCGTCTCCGACAGCGATCTTCTCAGGCGACGAGAGGAGAGGAGAGGAGACAGAGGAGTGAAGAGGAGACAAATGAAATGCGCATTCTGATTTAGGGTTTCGACCTAAGTCCCAAATTTCAATTTAAAAAAAAATTCGGTTTACAGTAAACCGGATCGGTTAAGTGAACCGATTTAACTAATCGAAATTGCTGACAGGACTGATTACGTGTCACCTGACGTGGCACTTTTACGGATGTGTCATGCCACATAAACAATGGGATGCTGATGTGGCACGATCAAATCCCTTCCCTGTGTTGATTGGAAATTTAAGGAATAATCGGTGGTAGAAAATGGGAAATTTTGAAATCGGGTGGGGGATTTTGTCAAATAAAAAATTGATGTACTAATTTTACACATTTGTTATAATCTGTGTGGGTTTTTGCCATTTTCCCTATATATAATAATTATAAATGCGCGCTAAATTTGTGCTGTTACATCAAATGTGATTGGCTAAGGGTCTCTTAGGTTCGATGGGCATAGGAAAAAAGCAATTTAAATTCAATTTCCCCTGTAAAAAAAAAAGAACAATAAGTTTCTTTAACCCAGAAGAAATAATCGGAGGAATTAAATGGAAAAACCCAAATATTTAGACAAGGAACGAAGGTTCTGCAACTAACGCCGCAAACATTCCAAACTTGAAACAACAAAACGAAGACCAAGTCAGAATCCCATATGTGGTTTTGAACCAAGTCATCATCTTCCAAGGTCCAGTTTGGTTTTGTCCAAACTGTTCTATGCTACACCACGGCACAAGGGACTGGAAGAAAACCATAGTCATTTTGCTCTAAAAGCATCTTAAGCTCTCAAACTACTAATGTACCAAGGTAAATAAATTCAAAAGGGAGAGATGAGATATTACAGACCTCGAGTTTAGCGGTAAG
This sequence comes from Tarenaya hassleriana, assembly GCF_000463585.1. Classification (NCBI taxonomy): domain Eukaryota; kingdom Viridiplantae; phylum Streptophyta; class Magnoliopsida; order Brassicales; family Cleomaceae; genus Tarenaya; species Tarenaya hassleriana. Next base: position 3,622,848 of record NW_010961290.1, on the reverse strand, counting down.
GGTAGGAGTACGAACCACTGTATGGATACCCTGATGGAGGTGGAAGCGCAGGATGAGCCAGACCAGGGTATCTCTGGGCTTGGTAGTACTCAGCCAGTGAATCAACAGTTGCATATCGCGCATAAAGTGCATCGTTTCTTCCTGGAGAAAGCGGATATGCTCTCGATGGTCTTTCAGCGACAGGAGGGTGGTAGCCGTAGCTGTAGTACGGGTCTCTAGCATAGGATTCTGGAGCAAGGGTTGGGAGGGGTGGGTTGATCGGGATTTGAGGATGTGGAATAAGGATTTCACGCCGATGATCATGCGAGTAGTAGTCTCTCTGTGGTAAATAGAGTGGATCGAAGTAAAGGGGTTCTCGGTGATTGTACCTTTCTATGTCCGCATGCCTCAAGAGATGGTCACGGTCCAAATTCGGATGGTAAGAATCCGAAGCAACATGATATCCATCCATGGTACAGTACGAATGACCAGGAGGAATAGGGTAATGGTGGCTTGTCTGTCCTCTTCCAACCCCATAGGCCTGGTACTCTCTCTCGGTAAGATATAAATCACGTGGTTCTCTGTGAGGAATGGTCCACGGCCTTCATGACTATGAGTTGTGCGAGCTCTGTGGCTGCCAGCAGCAGAACGGTCTTTATCAGATCGTTTTCTATCAGCATCAAAATCAACTGGGATGGGCTGTGCGTCGGTCAGTTGTGCGGTAAAAGGAACCTCAGCTGGACAGAAAAGCTTCCTGAGCTGGAATACCTGTGAACAATAACGGATAGCAAAAGAAAAGAGAGATTAGATGCATTGTCTGATACAGATGGCAGAAGTATGAAAGGAAGAACAGTTTACCTGCACAGGAGTCAGCTCTGTTTTGAACTTGTTTTTGTCATCGTAATTTTGCTTGATGGCTTTCCGGAATATGCTCTCGGGCAATGGTTCGCAATCCTGTAAAACCTTAAACCTCACCTGGAATGGAAAGAAAATCAAGCGGATGTATCTGTTAAAAAACTGGTATAGAATTAGAAGTAAAAGAGGAACTCATATCATCCTGAATATTAGGTGTGGGAGTGGAGTTGGAAGACTAAACATCGTTAAAATCCTAAGTAACCTGGGCAGGGTAGGATCCTCCAAAGGCTTTACGCTCAATGTTCAGTCCACCCAGTGACGATGCTACGAAAATTCCATATAGAAGCTTCAGATCATAATCATAGAGAAAAAGCTTACGCCCAGGTTTGATACCCATGACAAAATCCTTATTTTTTTCTGATACGCCCATCACACCAAAGCGAAAACAATCAGGTTTGGTCATTGCATTGCACATGAAGATCAATCCACCAGGGTTTGTGTCCTTCTTCTTCTTCTTCCTTGTCTTATTGACATTTCTGCTGAGCCGTTTTAATAGTCTTCTCATCGCTGATTTCGTAAGTGCAGGAGCATCTCCGATAACTTTCTCAAATTTCTTCCCATTTCCTCCAGGTGAAGCTTCAGCATTTTTTTTGCCCACCTTGTTATCTGTCACTACCATATCCAGATCAATGCCTTCGTTACTTCCGTGTAACATGGTCTCTCCCTCCTTATGCACTCCTTGAGAAGGTGGAGTGCCTTTTAATTTTTTTCCCTTTCGTAACCTCTTTCGACGAGTTTTCACAATTTTAGTCTCTTCTTTTAACCCCTTTGAGCTTTTCTTTTCTGCAACTTTTTCATCTTCTGCAGAACCCTCTGTAACCTTCACATCATCCATAACATTTCCCAAAAGTGAAGGCTCTGCGTCTATTTCATCTACTGCACAAGGTTGAGAATCTTCTGCAGAACCGTCTATAACCTTCTTCAGTTCCACGCTATTTCCTCCAAAAGAAGCATTATCAGCTTTTTCATCTTCCTCATTAACTGCTGCTGTTAAATCCTGATCGGCATCATCTTTAACAGAAGGTGTACCTGCTACAGTTTTCCTTTTTAATAACTTTCTTGCAGGCTTTTCAACAGTTTTAGTTTTCGCAGAGGTTACTCTTGGCGTTTTCTTTGAAGAGGATTGAACTTCCTTAGAAGCCATTCTATTTTTCTCTTCCAAGGTTTCTGAGACGTTTTCCTCTTGTGTTTCATCCATTAAGGCCTCTCCAAACCTCAGGATTCCCTCCATTCCTCCAACAGCGATTTCATTAACCTCATTCTTATTCTTACCAGTATCCGCTGCCACTTCTCTATCCTTATCTTCTTTATTCTTTTCGACCACCGAGGCTTCAAGAGCTTTTACATTCTCAGTGTCCTTAGAACTTCATAGCTCCATTTTTAACTACTATGCAGGTCCTAACATACCAATTCCTGCAGGCAAGGCTTAAATTAGGTGCCACATTCTGTAACGGATACCTTGTTACCAAGTGGCATGATAGCACCAATATTAGTGGAGAATGTTCATGAAGCACCATGGTACGAGGAGGAAACTATAGAATGTTAACATTGAAGCTACGATAACAAAACATATCTAGGGGAATATTTCAACATAAGCTCAGATATAAAAGAGCAGCTACATACTTAAGTCACAATCATGAAAGAGTTAGGGTTCAACTGGAGCATGCAACCTCACGACCGCTTATGCAGAGATTCTTGTAAGGTTGAAGCCTTGACAATAAAACATATGTAGTGGGATATTTCAGCACATGCCCACATATAAAAGGGTGATTACATGCTTAGGTCCCAATCACGAATGGGCATGAACGCTTATACAGAGTTTTATGAGTGATTTTTGTAAGAGTTGAAGCCTCAACAATAGAACATATGTAATGGAATATTTCAACACAAATCCCCATAGAAAAGGCCATCTAAATATTTAGGTCCCAATGACGAATGAGTTAAGGTTCGACTGGAGGCATACGACCTCAGAAATGCTTATGCAGAGATCCTATAAGATTTGGAACATAAGCTTCATGTTTTAGGAATTTATATATATCACAACTGCCACAAATATTTTTATTCCTCCTTATGGAACATGTTTTAGCCAAAAGACACTAGCATAAGCCATGACCCATTAGTGTTGCCTCAATGAATCCAGACAACTTTAGGGAGGACAACAAAACCTAATCTTTACTTTTAACCAAGAGAACAATAGGCACATGTCCTCTCCCTTTGGCTAATTCCAATGCATCCCATCTTCGGTACACACAAAAAAAAACAGATGATCCTGGTGAAGGTTACAGTATCCACAAAGCAGAAAAATTGCTAACAGTTTTCTACAGATTTGACCAGCATCAGCAAATGCAGACTCACCAAAACGAGATGGTGAGAGAAACGTTTGCATCAATATATAGGCCTAAAGGCCAAGAAATCACACATTTTTACAAGCAGCAAGCCTGAAAACTCAAAATCCGGGAAAAAAAACAGAAACAAGACAACACAAATGGTTGCAACAAAAACAAGATCTTGGCTGCTCACAAAAGCAGACACAGAAGACAAAAGTAATTGACTCCACGATATTCTGATTCAAGAAAATTTTGATCCTATGATCAAACTCCAAGTGACTTTTCCGAAAATAGAATCACATTTCTTCAAGAAATCACATGGATTTCTATAAGACCGAAAACACATTGATTCGAACCAGCTCAAAGCCAAAAAAACTGCAATCACGCAGCTTCATCGACTCGAACAAACAGACTATCTGTAGCACCTGGGAAGCTGTTGATTTTGCAAACCAAGAAACCAAATGTGACCAAATGGACGAATTTGAAACTCACAAAGAACACAACACAGAATAATCTCGACCAAATTATCGATATCGACTCAGAAGCATGAACATAAACGAATCTGAGACACACAAGCACAACAGAGAATGATCACGACCAAATTATCAGCTCAGAAGCTTGAACACAAACCGGTCTGAACACCACAACATAGAACAAAGAAAAACCCCAGAAACCGAACATAATTCAAAGCTCTGAATGCAATTGATTAGACAAATGGTCTCCTCCACAAGCCAGTGAGTAAAGAAAAAAAACCGATCCGATGAACGACCAGATACAAGTACCGCGAGAGAGCGAGAGAAATTACCGATGAAGTCGCCGGCGAATTCGAGATAGAAATTCCGATGGTTTAACAATTGGAATCGATATCGAGAAAGAGAAGAGGTGAGGGATCGAGGATATTCTTTTAATTTTTCAGTTTCCAAATGTTATGCGAAAAGAAAATCATGAGCAAACAATTAAGAATACGTTTTGTATAAATTGTCTTCGACTTTTAATTACCAAACCGAAATTTCCTCCCAAGACTAAAATGAATTAACTTTTCCGGGACTGAATTTGCAACAAACAGAATATTGGGCTGCGAGTAGTATTTCTTGAAATTCACTAAATAGTGGTCTAAGGTTTTTAAAAAATTTAAATAAACCCCATTATTTGTTTAATTATCACAACACATGCATTGATTCCAATTTCGGTTCAATTACAAATAATCCAATCAAACTGAATAACTTATAATGTTACTTGAATCAAACTTATTTATAAAACTGTTTGAATATAATAAATGACACAATTGAATGTGAATTGAATTTGTAAATATAAAAAAATAATAATATCTTTAGATATGAGTTATTATTTTAACAAAACGAGAATCTAAAGCGATTTGAAATTAAACTGAACTAAAATAAATTTAATAAAATCATATAGAACCTAAATAGATATAATTTTTTTTTAAAAAAAGGGAAACTTCTTTGCTATAGTTTGATCATATGCCATATTATCTCTGATCCGATGATTTCGGTGGCAAAGTTAGATCTGTGACTTAGGTTTTCTTAATGATTCTTTGATGAAAAAAAAACAATTGACCATATCAAATATTTTAAATAAAAGGAAATATTAACTGATAAAAAAGGAAAAATTAACAAAATCTATAAATAAAAGGAATCCATGCACAACGAGGAAAATAAATTTCCATTCACTATAACAAATCCTAGAGGGAAAAGGATTACGTGAACTCATCATCAGAACCCCTATATAAACACCCACAAGGATCCTTCAAAGCTTCTCACTTCACACAAAACTTTCCATCCCTCGAAAAAGAGATCAAAATGGCGGTAACAAAGAACGCAATCATCTGTCTCTTCACGCTCGTGGCCGCGACTCTCATCGCGGGCTGCATGGGGATGACCCACAAGGTCGGTGGCTCGGAGGGATGGGCACCCGGCGTGGACTACTACGACTGGGTCACTTCACGGCACTTCCAAGTCGGTGACTCTCTTCTCTTCGCCTACGACAAGAACTTCCACGACGTGACGGAACTCGCCAGTCCATTAGGGTTCGAGTTCTGCGACATGTCTTCCGCTACGGCGAGATACAAGACCGGTAATGACGTGGTTAACCTGACGCGTCCGGGTCGGTACTACTTCGTGTGCGGAGCTCCTGGCCATTGTCATGCCGGACAGAGGTTTGATATCCTGGTCACATCGCCATTGCCGCCCGCTTCAAGCCCTCGGCCTTGGTGCTTGCCTTGGTTTTGTTAGCATGATTTTTTTTGGGGTCGATTGGGTTTGAGCTCAATCCCACGAGTGTTTTCTTTTTGGGTTGCTAATTTTTTTTAATATGGTCTTTTCTTTAATTAGATTGTTACTCATCAGTGATCAGATAATTGTCCAGAATCAGATCGTGTTCTTTTATGCTTAAAATAAAATGTCTCCGAATTCTTTTTAATTATTGTGCCACGCTATTTATGGGATTTAGAGGTGGACATGTCCGAAAATTTGACGGGTTTTTTATTTTATTATCCAAACTCGTATCCGCAAAATTGGATATCCAAACTTAAAAATCCATGCAATAATTATCGAATATCCGAATTTGATAATATCTTTAATTATTTTCAATTATTTTTTTAAATATATATATATATAAAATAATTCAAAATCAATTTATATCATATTTACATCCAAAATAAACTCATTTTTTTTTAAATTACAACATAAATATATCCAATAATATCTATATAATCATTACCATCAAATAATATAATATAAAATAATATAATATAAAAACTAGTTATAAATTATAAATTTTAAAATGTAAAGTAATTTTGTATTATCCACATTTCCGTGACCGTGAATACCCATAAAATAATATCAATTATCCGAATCCGAATCTGAATCCAAAAATTCAGGTATTCTAATATCATTATCCGATCTCGTACCTGAAATTCGGGTTTTTTTGCCACCCCTAATGGTTTCCTCTAAATTTCTTACAAAAGTAACCTGCTTATAATAATAATAATAATAATCTAGAGGCTAATATGGTATATGTAGAAGAAGAGCTCGTTCCATAATAAACAAAACAGATGTATCATAGACGGTGCAAATCCAAGGATAGATTCAGAAGTCAACAGAGAATTCAATAAAAGTTCCGATCTTTTTATTCAGGAATCATCACTTGCTCCGAATTATGGCTTCAGCCCTGAAGACCAATAATACCTGCAACAATGGTAGGAGGAAGGTGAAATCATAAACAAGATGAAATCATTTTGTAAAAACAAATGGGATTCAAGGGTAAGAAGAATTCTCCAGAGTGACTAGATAAGGCTTAAGATGCGGCTGTTGTCTGTTTGGAACCACAGTCAATGGGTGAAGCATACAATTGTGTGACCCATGTCCTATAGGAAATATTGCAATCTGAGACATCGATTTAATTTAGATACATATGTTTTCCCAGATGAAACCTCATGTTATTAGACTAACTAGGATTTCTATGACGTGAAGATCGAAAGCTCATGTCCCGTGGGCTTATCAGATTGATCGACAATGGCAAAGAATTCGGGTGAAGCACAAATACAGAATCCATTTCCAATTTGAGTTGAGATATGATATGATTTCAAGGAAACCAAGGGCAAAAGAGGTGTGTATATTCACTTACCACAGGCAACACGGCCACCGGCGTTTCCAGTTGACTTGCTGAGTTCATGGCCACCTGGAAATAGAAAACAAATAAGTCTTCCGTTAGATAGCGGTCTCAGGATATTAGGTCACAAGCATTGTCCAATGTGAAATAATGATAGTGTAGCTGCAGATTTGGCAGGGAACTGCAGAGAGATGTTTACCCTTTCCGAGATCATCGGGATCAGCATGGACAACAACAGCCCTTCCTATGATCGAGTTTGGTCCAGCAAGAGGAATCTGAGAAAGAAAACACAACTGCCTTGTAAGAGATTTTTCTCACCGTAGCTGAACCAGGTTTTCAGGAAAGAAAATTGGAGAGCATGTAACAGAACACGATTGACAAACCTGACTGTCCACAATCGTGAAGTTAGCTGTTCCTGAAATAAACGAAATATGAAATTTTCTGTTAACCCATAAAAATACCTCACTCGGCGAGGTTGCAAAGGCACAAAAAAATGACATGAGAATCCCATTGAAGATTAGCCACATGTAAAAGACCTCATAAGCTTGAGGTTGGAGGAACAAGGTAGAGAAAAGAAAAAAAAATACCGTCATCTCCAACGGTAATGTTTCCAAGATCACCAGCATGACGGTTTCCGTCATCAGGTGCACCATGCTCTTTACCAGCAGGATTGAAATGCGGACCTGAAAATGGAGATTGATCAAGAGATTTAAGCATACCCAAATCCATTCGAATGAGGAACTTGAAAAAGTTCCAAACAATCCAAGGTGCTAGGAGTTTCAAAGTTTGGAAACATTGAATGGTGTAAGGATAACACATGCATCCATTTAAGACAATACATACATGTCTGTAACCCTGGAAAAACACAAGAACTCGAAACTTAAGGTTCCTATCTTCTGGGAGAAAATACTAAAATCATAGTTTTAATCCTTCTTTTGTGAGTTCCTGTCAAACAAAACAAATTTGGCTGGAAAATTCCAAGTCCTAGTAGGAAAAACCATCACACTCATTGAACCAAATAAGATACAACATCAAGGCTATCGAATAGTACCAGTTGACATGCAACCATTAGTAGTATCCCCGAGAGCATGGACATGGAAACCATGGAGGCCAGGCTTAAGTCCAGAAACATTTCCAGTCACAGTTGTCGGGCCTGCAAACCAAATGGTCCAAAAGATTAACCAAGACAAGAACATGAATCATTCGAAAACGACAAGAATTGAAATCTATGAGCACAGTTTAATTCACCATCTCCTTCCTGCGTGAAGTTAATAGTTCCTTTCACACCCTCACTGCAGCTTAAAACTGCGACTGCCTTCACCATTTTGAAACTGCTTTGTGATCTGAAAAGGACAAAACTTTTAAATCCACCTGGAACATTCATATCAAAGTATACATACATATACGTTTTCACAACCAAACTCCTCCAAGATGAAAAAAGAACAAATTCCTCTGACATGGAGAATTAACGTAGTCACAGATTAGGTTAAAGAGCAAGAACAGTACATGAATCAACAGATCAACAACGATACAACAATCAAAACAAAGACAAACCCAAGAAAATCTCGGGTTGTGAACACCTAACCCAATCAAACTACTTCGACACCGACGAAAACTAAACGAAACTTGTAATCACAACTTGGGACCATGAACCTCTTTCTCAGCCTTAATGGCGTATTGACTCTGGTTAGTCAAAATTGGTGGCTCACGAATCACAATGGACTAGCCTCAACAACTTCCAACCTTGACGCAGATTAAGAACCAAGTGTCGGCAACGATCAAACCCGAAAACCATCAAATCTAACCATATGATCGAAGATCGATCGATCTCTTCGAACTTTGAACAAAGACCCCAATAAAAAGGTCAAATCGCAAAGATAAGTCTCATCCAAATTCAACAGAATCAGATCGTGCAAAGATCAAAATCCAGAAAGTGCTAGTAAGGGAGAGGATGAATCTAAACGCACCTCAGAACACCCCTGAAGAGAGAGAGAAAGAGAGAGAGAGAGAATCCACTGCTAAAATGAAAAAGCCTTAGAATCTTTAATCAGTGATTTGTATTATATAGACGAAGGACATCTTTTGGCCATTCGTTTACTTACTTTACAGTTTACAGGCCTGAGTATCATATACAGACCCCAATATTACTGAAACGTTTCGATAAACACCCCAAACTTCTTTAAGAATCACAAATTCTCTTCGACTAATTTTTTTAATCATTTAATCAAATCCTATCTAAAACTGATGACGTATTAAAATTTGTAATTAAATTTGGTTATTATTCAATGTACTTTTATAATTTTCGTGGTTATAGAGAACTATTTATTGAAAACACATCCTAATCAAGACGGCATTATAATTTGGCTAATTTTCCTCCAAACCATTTCCACCTCGCCGATTGATTCGTTAAATCACATAATAATCGCAGAATTTACAACGTCACCAATGTAATAATTGAAATCCCAAAAAGATATCGAAATCTAATAACACAATTAATCAAAATTCAAAAGTTTACCCACTAATCATAGCATTTATGTTTCAGCAACAACCCTCCTTTAGAGAGAGAGGTATCTCCATAGCTTAACCAAACCTATAAGAACAAATCCCTGTTCGGCATCTTTAGTTAGCCTTGTCATTGACGAGGTCCTCGATGGCATCCGCAGCTTGTCCGATGGTGGCGATCGCCTGAGCTTTCTCCTCGGCCATGTTTATCCCAAACTCTTCCTCCAGACCCATCACGATCTCCACCTGAGATTCGTCAAGCAGTTTCACTACCAAAAAACCAAACCCGAAAAAGGGTTTGCTTCATGATTGTCATTCACTAGATCCATTTCTGTTCGTCCGTAAATAGCTAAGCTTTCATAGACTGCATATTTTGGTCCACTTTCAGGGGCGGTTATACAACATAAATCTTGCGAAATCATAATCCCGCTCTAACGTTTTCAAGATTACCGTGTCAAGGGAATCGGCCCCGAGCTCGGAAAACTTGGTTCCGGCCGTGACTTGTTCCGAATCATCCAGCGAGAGCTGCTTCCTGACGATTTCGCATACCTTCTCCACTGTCTCAGGCTTTGCCTGCTTCAATGAAAATCAAAGAACATGTATATCAATCTAGTGTACCTGCAACTCAGTTTCTTTAAACATTTTTCATGCAATCAACCAGGTTCCTCTAATATCATATCAACCCAATAACATTCCAAAGGCCAAATTTACCGGAGCCTAAACTCAAATCAGCGAAAATCATTACCATTTCCTGGATTAAAGCTCTAACCGTAAGCCATAGGAAAGATAAAAAGTGAACACAATAAGAAGCTAGAACAATGGAGCTTACAGGACAAGAGAACGTCAACCGGGCAGGTGACGGCCGAAACCTGAAAGAGAGACTGCTCCTTCCCTGGCTAAAACCTGTAACCGGCTTCATGGCCATTGCCTGTTCATCATACTCAACAATATCAATCAATGCACCTATAAACTTATATTCACAGCTACTGAAGATTCAGATACAGGTGAAACTTAAGATCACATTGTCCAAAGATATGAGCAAAGTCAAATAATCTTCGATTGAGACCTATAATTTCTGCTGAGTTAAACAGAGATAAAGGTTTAAATGGGAGAGAAACAATGAACCCAGAAACAAAGCAAATTAAGATGGAAATATTCACATCAATGTGTCCAGAGTTTCAGCAGGCCAAGAACAGAAGAACTAGCGGCACGGCAACGAGAAAAAAAAAACATCACATGAACCGAGAACGCAAAATCAGACAACATCTTAAAAATGACACGAAATCAGACAGCTAGATCAAGATTACCAGAACCAAACAGATCCAAATACGCAATGGTGAAATTATACACGGCCGAAGAGCATGAAAAAGAAAACACATCGGAAACGTTCGGTATTCATGATGAACGGGAGATAAAGGGAGAGAGACGTATACCATTTGGAAAGGGCGGGCCTGCATGGAAGTCGATGCACGAGCGACGGAAGCCATGGATCCTCGAGAGAGAGATGATCACGGAAACAGAGGGATTTGGCGGAGAGAGGGAGAGAGGGCGAAGAAGACGAAGAGGGTTCAGAGTGAGATTCTCAGCAGGACAAGAACAGAAGAACTAGCGGCACGGCAACGAGAAAAAAAAAACATCACATGAACCGAGAACGCAAAATCAGACAACATCTTAAAAATGACACGAAATCAGACAGCTAGATCAAGATTACCAGAACCAAACAGATCCAAATACGCAATGGTGAAATTATACACGGCCGAAGAGCATGAAAAAGAAAACACATCGGAAACGTTCGGTATTCATGATGAACGGGAGATAAAGGGAGAGAGACGTATACCATTTGGAAAGGGCGGGCCTGCATGGAAGTCGATGCACGAGCGACGGAAGCCATGGATCCTCGAGAGAGAGATGATCACGGAAACAGAGGGATTTGGCGGAGAGAGGGAGAGAGGGCGAAGAAGACGAAGAGGGTTCAGAGTGAGATTCCAGGGAGAGGGAGAGAGGCTTTTATAGAGTATGGGTTTTCTGAGATTCCAAAGAAGGGCAGAACCCTTTCAGGTTGGTGGGTGACTGAACGCAGACGGGTTGACGAATTTTTATTTATTTATTTTAAAACTTTTTTTTTTGGTTTTTAAAATCGGAATTTGTAGAGTGGCCCAAAAAAGTTACAAAATTTATCACCTTTCTAATAATTTGGGGTGTGATCAGGGTAGATATTTCGGGAAACGGTTTGGGTTCGGGACCGGAATTGATCGGTTCCATTCTTTCGGTTTTACAAAAATAAGTATCAATCGGTTTTTATATTGTATTCGGTTCAGTTTCGGTATCGGTTTCGGGTTTTATTAAAAAAAGGATAGATTTTCTTTAAAAATATTCGGTTTTTCGGAATTTTTAAATTTCGGTTCAGTTCGATTTAGTTATGGAAAAATTCGGTTCTCTAAAAATAGTATCAACTCCATTAACGCATACCTACAGAACATAGTCCCGCGTTGTCGTTTGTCAGAATTTGGGGTCAATTTAAGCGGAAAACATATTTATTCAACCTAAAAAAAAAACTAGATCAATCCGTCAGAATGAAGACGAGCCATGTGTTTACAAGTTCGGAAATTAAAAACGGTTTCGGGTTGGAAAAAATACCGTTTTTCGGTTCGATTCGAACCGAAACGTCTAGCCCTAGTTGTGATTGTTTCGGCACAACTTGGAATTTGTGAACTCTTGGCCATTTGTCCACATTTTCAAATCCGATTAGTTAATTTTGAAAACAATTATATCATTCAATTTTAATTCGAAAATTTATTTCTATTCGAATTTAGAAATAAAATATGTTTTTATTAAAAATTTGTTTTTTAGGCTGTTGAATGGATATTTAAATATAGTTAGTTATACTTGGATTTGGTTATATTGGGTCGGTTTCATTTCACATGATCGATAGGAAATATCTATCCTAACATCTTGATTGACTTTATTTTTGGGTTTCTAAACATTATTATTATAAATTATAAATCAATTTCACTCAAAATACAGATAACCCTGTTGGTAAGTATTTCAACTGATAATATTGTTAAAATAAATTATGAATCTATATTCATGTGTTTGGTAAAAATTATTTGTTCCTTAAAAATATATTTCAAATACATAACCTTTATAAAATGGATAATAATTAGAATCACTGTACCATACACTTTTATTTATTGTAAACTTTTTATCTGAGATTGTTAACTAATTCCTTGTCTAAGATTTCACGTTTAATAATTTTTTCATGATTTGCAACGAATAGAATTATATATATATATATATATATATATTATATGAGGAAGTTATGGTGGCAATTTGGTTGCCACCTGCTTCAATTTTTTTAATTCTTTTTTCACGTAATTTCCGGTTCTACGTCGACTGCTCATCCAACTTTAATGTTTGTATTAAATACAAACACAGAGAATAATACAAACCATGCTATATTAAGAGAATAATAAATGTTGGATATAAATTTTGAATACTTTTTATTTCTCATAAATATTGAATTCACACAATCTCAACATGAACTTAGTTTTTGGTATTTAATGTGATTTTTTGGTAAGTTAGATTATGGACGATTGATATTTTAAATCGATTTTTAAGTTATTTTTTAAATAACATTTTTTTTGGATTTATTGATAATTAGAGTTTTGAATTTGATGTTTCTTAAATTGAATATTTTTTTAGGTGTTTGGATGTTTGATATTTTAAATGAATATTTTTTAAATCATTGAATTTTTTAAAAGATTGATATTTGTTTAGATTGATTAATAACTGAAGTTTTAAAATAGATGTTTTGTTAAAATTACAATTTTTTGTTATTGATTTAAATAAAATATAAAATATAAAGGTGAAAATATTAAAATAAATTAAATAAAAGAGGGAGCAAAGCGTTTGGTGATCAGAATCCACAACCACGCGTGTAATCGTCTTAAAAGGTAATCGAATTGACAAATTAATTAACAAATTTAATTAATCGTAATCTCTCTTATTTATTTCTTTATTAAATACAAACATAATTATTAAATGCTCTCTTACAATTACATCTACAAATTTAAAAAGAAAACGTTACAATAAAATTTCCTTTTCTCTCAATAAGATTTTTTTTTTTAATATTTATCGTTAGGTACAACAAATGCTCACCATCTCTATCACATAACCATACTTTTGCTTTCAGATTTCAGATTTTGCATAGAAAACCCTCTCTGTCTCGATCTCTATATGCGTTCGTGTGTGTGTGTATGCGTACGTACATACACTTCATCTTGACTGATTCTCCAGCATTTAAAGTTTCCGTGGATCGTCTTCGTCGAATCCGGTAAGAATTTTTCCTTCTGATTCGTCGAGTTCCTTTGGTCGTCTTCATGCGCTTCGATTAGGGTTTTTTTCTGCGTGTTTGGTTTTTTTTACGCGTTTTCTTCTCGCGATTTGCTCGAGAATTGAAATCACTTGCGTTCTGGAAGATCCATGTGATCCGAGTCGTAATTCGCGCTCGTTTCCCGAGGAGTTGCTTCTCCAAACGTTGTCGTTTTCCCGTTGGTGTGTAACTTTAGAAACTGGGGAAAATAGTTAGATCGTGGTCGCTCTGGTCGCCGGAACTGCTGCAGTTTTGATTCTCCGGTGACTAGGGAACACTTGGCTGACAAGGTACTATGTTGATTTGCTGCTGTCCGTAGAGATAAAGGTGAAACAATTTTGATTTTGGTTTTCCGGCGAGTTTGAGCGATCTGATATGAGAAACGAATCGTTGATGAGATGCGCAAGCGATCCTTTCTTGTTAGAAAGTAAAGTGAGAGTGTGAATGGATATCGTAGTAGGCTACTTAGAGTAACGAAGGAATCATCTGCAAACGTGCATCTGATTTTGACTTCTTCTCTCTTCCTTTTTAATGTTTTCTGGCCTCCGTCTAGTTTATTGTTCTCTGTAATTTCGATTCTGAATCGAAGAGCATGTTGATTCCCGCATCGAGTTTGATGAATTTGGGTGGATGCATATTTTTGGTTTCTCATGACACCTTTTGGAACAAGTTGGGATCTCATTAGGTGCTGATTTACAGGAAGAATCTCTCATTCCGGTACTTTTTTTTTGGGGTGAATCCCTCACCTAGATACGGGGCTACAGGATAGAATCTGCTTCAAGTTCTAACATCTAAGTTATTGTAAATCAATTCTATTTGACGTTTATATTCTCTAGATTTCAATTTTTTCTTCGTGTTGTGGCTCATTTGGTACCTTAATTGTCTCCAGTGGAGAGAAGTTTTTAATCTAAACCTATTTGATGCAATGATCACCTAAAGTGGAAACAATAAACAAGTGTTTTTTCGTTTTTGATTGTTAATAGTTTATAGGTTAGGATCCAATAGATCTTTATGCCTTCCTCAAAGGTTTTGTTGTTGATGTAGGGCGAAAAAGGGGACCTGATACAGCTTTTGCGTCATAGCATCATGAATATGCCACTTTTGGAGATTCAACCACGGACGTTGAAGTTTGTTGGTGAGGAAATTATCATTTCAATTTAGTATGTGTGAATGTGGCCTGTGTTAATCATTTCTCTTTGTTTTTGTCCCGTGAAATCTATGAAATGTCACAGATATGATATCTACTGTTAGCATAAAAATGACTGAAAGGTCGTCATTATGATTCACTGGGATAATTTGTCTCCAATCCGCAATAACTAGTACAGTAAAAGCCAGATCTGGATAATCTGAGGGAGAGAACCGTTTTTCTTCTTCTTATTTTTGGAACGATAGAGAGACATTAATGTGGATTATAGTTGGTCACGGAGTTTTATATGAATTATTTTTTTTTATTTCAAATTATGTTATACGCTAAAATCACTTGATCTTGTATTGATATGGTTGGTGGTATGTGCACACTGTAAGAGGAGTTGAAATATTGAAGTTATGATGTTTAATTGTTTGGAGGCTTGAATTTTTTTTAATTAATTCATGCTGCTGGATTTGCGTGTAATGTCATTCTTCAGAGATGGCTTTGTGGCCATTGTATCTTATGGATTGCTCAGAGAAAAAGAGAAACGATAGAGATAAAAATTATGCTTTGTACTTCAGACTAACGATATTTCATCCATAACACGGGCTCTATTTCTTATTTGCAGTTGAATTGAAGAAGCAGAGTTCTTGTGCAGTTCAACTTATCAATACAACCCATCACTATGTTGCTTTCAAGGTATACAACACATTATTCTTCGAAATATTGCATTTGTTTAAATCTCCTGAAAAAGATCTCGGTGGAGATCGAGCATGAATTAACTGCAGTGTTTGCTTTTGGTAGGTCAAAACCACATCCCCGAAGAAGTATTGCGTCCGACCAAATGTTGGCACTGTTGCACCAAATTCATCCTGTGAATTCACTGGTATGCCGGCTTCTAATTTCTTTTTTGGCCATGCTTGCATTCTGTTTGTGTGCTTGAAGATATTACTCTAGACCACTCAAAGAACTAGTTGTATGATCCTTATGTAGAGCAAGAAATGATGGAAATTTTATTCTGTCCATAGTTGTTATACCCCTTTTTGCCGCCCTTAAATTGAAGTACCACTTTTTTTATATCTTTCTAGGGTTGTGTTTCCCAAAGGTTCGATTAGTTGTTAAAACGGGCAAATAGACTTTAATAGAGCAATTATTATATGTCAAAATGCTTTTAAGTGATTTACGTCGATACAACCTCAGAATCAAGCTGCATGTAGATATTTGCCCACAATCTTTTTACCTAATAAGTGTATATATGGTGTTCATGCAGTCATTATGCAAGCATTTAAAGAACCACCTCTGGATATGGTTTGCAAAGATAAGTTCTTAATCCAGAGTACTATTGTGCCTGCGGGGACGACTGATGAAGACATCACAGCTAGCATGGTAAGCATTCAGGAAAAAAAAGGCTGTAGTCATATATCCTTGAAACTCATTTTTGGTCTTTCGCGTGAAATTGTTTTGTCTCTGGCAGTTTTCCAAAGAGGAAGGCAAGCACATAGAGGAAAACAAACTCAGAGTCACACTTGTTTCGGCCTCTGACTCACCTGAATTATCTCCAATTAATGGAACATTGAAGCAGGGGCCAATATTTGAAGACTCAATCCTCAAGGATCGAGTATATAGTCAACCCGAGACCCTTGCTCCGCCACAATATGTAAGCAAACTCATGTGAAAGTTCTGTTTTTATGTGTTCTCTCGCAATGCCCAGAAATTGGCGAGCTTCGTATGCTTATTAGGCTTATTTCATGAACGTGCTGTTAGGACGGTGAGATTATTAAGGAGCCTTGGATGGTTAGACATGAAGAGAGAAAACCAAATAAGATTGCTGATGACATCAAGGAGTTTAAGCCGCCAAAGAAGAGTTCTGTGAGTTTTATGGACGATTTGGGTCTTGCTAATGACATCAAACCAGTTAGGAGTGGTTACGAGGCATCGAAGTTACCAAATGAAAATGACTTTGACCCGTTAGCGTCCCACGAGGATGCGAATTTCAGAAAGGATATTAAGCCAAGAATTAATGTTGATTTTCCGACAAATCCTGTGGGTCCACCTGAGGATTTGAGGAGTGCTAGAGAAATAAATGCTGCTACAAGTGTTGGTGCGCCTGATGATATGAAGATAACAAAGGAGAGAGAATTTGCTCAACCAAAGAACACAGAGACTGAACATATCAAATCCATAGATGAGCTTAAGTTGATTCGAGACATCGAGGAAATGAAGCTGAAGGTCAATTCCCTTGAATCCAAGCTAAAGCAGGTTCGATTCTCTCTTGAACTTCAATTTTTACAACAGAACTTTGTAATTTTACCTCCTCCCCAGTTAAAATCCACATCCCAGAGGATATGAGGCTGTAGCTTCAGCATCTAAAATTACCAGATCGCTTCTTCACTTTCCCATTATGGTATTCTAAATATGACATATCGATTGAACAATAGTCGTTCTTGTCTGAAGAGTAAAATTATGGGTGCAGGCCGACGCAACCATCTCAAAGCTTCTTGAGGAGCGAAGTCTTAGCTCTCAACAGAGACAGAGCTTGCAACAAGAACTGGTGCGTTGCTTAGCTCAGCTCTATATTCATGTTTCATACTTTTTACGTCCTCTTTTTTCCGATCTCAATCCAAAGCTCCTATATTTATTCTCGAGCAGCTACGCAATATGTTTGGTAACGGTTAACGTTTTTTGCAGGCGGAGCTAAGAACGAAGAAGGTGATCAAACAAGTGCATGTCGGGTTTCCGCTCCTGTTCGTATGTGCCGTGGCGTTCATCAGCATCGTTGTCGGGTATCGTCTACACCCATAACAGCCCCTCCTCTCTCGCACTCGCACTGAAACTTATTTGGACTCAATTTGGTATGTCTTTAGGAATATTGGGTAAAGTAGACTCTTTTTTCTTTTACCTTCATATTGAATATAGAACAGAGAAGAAAATATTCGGTAAACTATTTTATACAGAGTGTTATAATTCATTCAAGGTCCCCCTTTTTCTTCTTCTTTTTGTTTCTTTTTAGATGCAGCCTTTGTGCTGCTGACATCGCTGCTGATGCCTTTTGGACTTTCAAGTGCTTTTGTTGTGTTCTTTAATTAGGAATTGGAATGTCTTTGGTGTTCTAAAGTTTCTCCGTAAACCTTTTTGAAAAAAAAAAAACTTTGCTTTGGGATTTTATATATATGATTAAGAAGATGGACCGACTGTAAAAATAACCTAAAAAAACATTTGGATCTTAAAATCGAACTATGTAACTTGATTGATATCCACAGGAACAAGGCACAATCATTGATAAACTGAAACCAAACTTTCGAAGTAATCATTCACTTCTTGGCCGGTGGCCAGAGACAAGAATTCAGGGCCAGGCAGAAGAAACGCATCGCGACGTTCTTGACGAAGCCACCATTGCCTTTGTCCCTCTTCTCCTCCTTCCCCCGACGATTCTGCTTCCGTAGTGTCTTCCCATTTATCATCATGACCTAATAATGTCCAAACCCTCCGGACCTCTGGATCCGTACTCACGGTTATCACCTTGAGATCACGATCCTCATGGTTAAACATGTTGAGCTGTTTGTAAGATTCGTGGTCTTGAAAACCCGGGTTTGGCGTCATGTGGAAACTCTCTTTGTGAAGGTCGAAAGCTATCACTTTCAGTTTCCATCCCGGCCCCTCGTATATATACGCGAACCAGTATAGGCATCCGCTTTTGTAAATGGGTTTCGGTGTGGGATTGATGACACCATGAATAGGCGGATCTATGCGTCTCCAAAGGGCAGTGTCAAGAGAGAAAACCTCGCACTTGGTGATGTAGCCATCTTCATTTCCTTCCCGGTATAACAAGACCACTTTGTAAGTACGCGTGATGTTGTCTCTCCCGAATCCAACCGATGTTCTAGAGATTTCTTTCACATGACAATTCCGGCAAACTACTACTGTCCGAATCGGATCTATACGTAAGTAAGATAAAATCGATACGTTACGAAGCTAACCAAGACTATGTATCTTGCATGCAACGCAACAAATTTTGAAACCTAAAACCATTGAGATTTAAAGAAAGGAAACCCACTTGATGGGGTTGTGTCGCTAGGGTTGACCTGGAAGTTCGCCGGAGGAAGTTCCCGGAGCTCTCTCGTGGCGGGGTTAATCACATAGGCCGAAATCTGATCGTTGAAGCACACCAATCCATCGCAAGAACCCGAAAATCGAAGAGGAGGTTGAAAACGACGGGAGAGAAAGTAAGAACGAAGAGCGGGTCCATCTCCACCTTCTCTGACGAAACTCTTGAGATAAATATCGTATTCATGATCATCTTTTCTTTCCTTTAACGCGAAGAAGATGATTCTCCTCGGTAGGCATCTGTGACGGGTCATGTGTTTCTCCACGAGATGCCGAGATCGGATCATCGATCTCCATCGTTTCGAGACGGATACGAATCTGAGGAGGGATTCGACGGGAAGATTCGAAAGGATTTCTTCTAGGAGCTGATTGGGTATAGCGGCCATGTTTTTGGGAAGAGTTTGATTCTTGACTTCTTTCCTTTGGGTTTAGGGATTTCTTTTTCTCCTTGATTATATACATGTCCAGCGCTTTTGCCAAAACCAATGAGCATAAATTCGGATTTTTAGTTCGGTTGAGTTTTTCATGTAAACAAAATGATTCCATTTATTTTTCCTGAAATGATTTGGTTTAATTAGGTTATCCACTTTGGATTTTGATTTTGATTTTGGGAACCCATATCAAACTGAATCATCGGACAAGAAAAAATAGATTCAAACTCAGAAATTCAACCGCCAAAAACACTATTTCAGTTTGGTATGAAATCATAAGCCATCCCTGAAACAACCGTGAAATCCTCAACAAGGCATCCTTTTGAAAACGCTCGGTTACACTCTCTTTCGGTTTGAATTTGGTTTTCTATACTCAAACAAACCAAATCGTGAACCGGATTTCCAAAACTAGACAGAGAGAAATCAACTTTGAATTTTATAAATGAAAAGAGCAAATTTAGATCACAAAACAGTGATAAATCAATATACACAAAGGCTCAAATAAGACTTAAAAAATAGAAGGAAACTAGGATTGATTTATTTGGTTAATAAGGAAACCAAATATCAAACAATCTTAGCAAACCAAATCCGATATAAAAATAGAATTTATATGATTTTACTAAAAAAAACTCAAGTAGAATCAAATTGAATAAAAATAATTTAAAATCGAATTCTTATAGACGAGTAATGAAACAAAATGTACGTCTTAGTGAATTTTTTTTAAAAAAAATCGAATTTATTAAAAAAATCGAACAGTAATAATTTTTCTAAAACTTAAATAACCAAATCCATATATAACCGGACTGAAATCGACCCGTAGCTGAACCGAAGCTGAATCAACTAGGCTTTGACATGGCAAAGCTCCACACTGAACCCACAATCCATTAGGAGCAACAAGCAAGCTCTTTGTTGCTCTGATAACCTGTCTCTCTCACTTTTTACTTCCACCAGCTTGGCTTCACCTTCAAACCCATTCTCCTTGAACCGCCACATCACTAGATCGGGCATTCCGCTGGACCAACTGCGGTAATCTTGAGCCAGATATCGGCATAGCGATGCCAAACACGGGCCTCCTGCACATGTCACCACAGCTCTCAGTTCCTCGAGTGAAAACCTCTCCCAATTCACTCCTCTGCATGCTTCTCCTTGATGGGCTTCCCACGAGATGATCACCATCTCTTCTGCCATTCCGTTTATGACTTTCTCGAGGTGAGCCTCTATCTGATTCTTCCGGGTTTGGTAGAAAGCTTCAGTCTCCAAGTCCAAAGGAGAATTCTGCATAAGGAGATGACAAGTTTCAATTTTTCGGGCTGCACATAAACAAAATGGCCAAGAAAGATCTAACAAGGAGCCAAATTAACCTGGAATCTAGTGCGGAAAACATCTGGGACATCGGAAAATAGAACGTCCCACATGAGGAGTCCGAAAAGGGTCAACCATATGCCGCTCTCTGTATGGATTCCCTGCCATCCTCCACCTTCTCCGGCATAGTACTGTAATGCAAGCTGCTCCACTCCACATTGTTCTCCGTCTTCACCATAGAACCTGTTTTTCATGCCTACTTCACAATTCAAGGGTCTTCCCAGAATGTGAGCCTGAAATTCAAGACGAAAAGGGTTATGACCAATAGAAGATTTGAGTGGATTTTTACTGCTTTTATTTTCCTTCACATCAAATTCCTAACAAAGTTCAGCCAAATCTGAAAACCTGAAAGACAAAAAGACCACCTCAGGGATCTTTGTTTTGATGAAATCTGAAAAGCTAGGAGTTTTCCAGCGTCTTGGAGGTTTTGCCAAGCGAAGAATGCGCCTCTGCAAAGCCATTCTAGAACCAGCACGTACCCAAGGATCCAATAGCGCATCTTCTGCAACTGAGAGGCTCTCATTAAGACGACCCATGTGCTCCAAATCTGTCGACAATCTAACTGTCCAGTACCCCCGTCTCCCATCACAATCGAAACAATTAAGCAACCGCCTCAGAAGATAAACTGCTTGGTTGTATCTGAATAAGATATACATGTCCGAAAACTCAAAATTTCAGGTCCAGGGTGTATAATCTAACAAGAAAGAGAAGAGACTGGGTGATGGTATATGACATGCCTCTTGTGGTGCTCAAGAAAGGAAATTCCTAAAAGAACCACCTTTGAGTAAACCCACGACGCCGTAAAGCAAGTAAATGCAGCACGGGACTCCATATTTGGGGATAAGCGAGAGTCAGCGATCAAGATGCATTTTAACACTGTTCCAGCATTACTTTTATCTAGAGACTCATCCATAATCTGCGCCACTTCAATGGCCTGCAACGAGAGCTTTTAGATATCGAAGACAAGCATGTCTGAGCCCTTTCTATCAAGATCAACAACTAAACACCTCTTCATATGCAAGAAGATCAGTCTGATTCAAAAATATCTGCTCCGAGACTATGCAGTTGTAAGTCGGATATTTGACAATCCCCAGATCTAGCAGAACAAAAGAAGAAAGGTCTTGCTCTGCATTAAGGAAGAAAAGCCTCTGCATGACAAACCACAGTTACTTCTCACCCCTGATTTTAAAGCATTACAGTCAACTAATTTCCATTACAGAAGAAGAAACATCAGCGCACCTCAATACGCCATATTAGGGATTCCGCAACAGATGATATCTTAGCACATAGCCCTGTTCTTTCTAAAATCATACTTCCTAGAAGTGGACTGCAAATGAAACAAAGAGATTAAAAAAAAAAGGAAGCTTGGCTGAAAAAAAAAAAAAGAAAATAAAGGGAAAGGGCTCTGAAAGGCCAATGAAAAAAAAAACAGCAGAACCTTGTTCCATTGCTGTAAGAAGAACAAAGGGATGAAATGAGGTCTCTCTTTCTTAAGCTACGTCTGGAGACCTAGAAATATCAATAAGCACCACAAAAAGAGTCATTTCACATTCCATTCTTCCAGCAAGTAAATTAAAACACCTTAAAGAGTGGTGTGGTCAACCATGTTCATAGATACGATGTCACGAAGCTCAGAGACGTTGAGTGTATCTAAGATCTCCTTAATGTCTTGATCATCTAGTGCATTTGCATCCTCAAATAAACTCATAAAGCCCCTCTCTGCACAACATAGGGATATTATTTAACCTATAGGCATATAAAATTTCAGCATCTAAGGTGCAGGGTGTGAGTGTGTGTATGCACAAGTGCATTCATCTTGACTGTGTGTGTGTGTAGTGTAGTGTACACCCATGTCACGTTACCAGTGAGATCCTTTAGAGCTCGTTCCAAATCTGAAACCTCGGGGTATGAAATATTTGATTGTCTGAACCAAGGTCCTATAAATGAACAGGTAAGCGGTCATTTGTTGCAACCAGGTCCATAAATGCACCAAAGAGATCATGATATTTAAAATAAAAAATCTTCAATTTCTTTGAATCTGATATGGCATTGCCAAAACTACTGTCAGAGAAAAGTTTCTGGAAATGGAACCTGAAAATCCCAGTCATCTAGAGTGAGACTATCCCTATACAGGAAAAGATCGTGAATAACCAGTTTTAGTTGTGCACACATTGCAATGAAGACTAGATATCGCTCTACCAAAACCTCTCGTTGTCCATGTACTAACCAATTCATTGACAGATTTCAACATATTGAGTCTGATTGTTCAACATCGACAAATAGCACTTTGGCTAGTACCTTATACACCAACTTGAAGGCAAACAAAAAAGTTCAAAAACACGATAATGCACAAAATAAACCTACTTTAACGGGTACCTTTTCGCATGTAAAGACGAACAAAAAGTCTCTGGCTATCCTCGGAAAGAGAGGGAAAAGACTCTGTCAACCAACATAAAAAAACAGAACGAACTTAAATCCTTTTTACCATCAATTCCAGAAAGAATTTGGAAGAAGGTCTACAGAAATGATCATCAAATACCCAACAATGCCTTTTCACAAGGAGTGAATAGGTGGGAATAACTTCTCAGAACCTCTTGTATTAATATGTTGAAATTATGCTGGTATCTTTGCATTTTAGGCGGAAATTTCTTCTGATACTCAGCATTCTGAAGGACTTTGTCCCACAGAGGTCTAAAATCTCCAGCATCTTCGCATTTCATCCTATCATTAGATGACATTTTGTGGCACAGAATTTTGATTGGAACGACTTCATAAGAATAGTTTGGAGTAGAAGTTACAGTTCCCTGCAAACATGTAAGGACGAGTTTCCATTTCAACATTTTGCTTCATGTGTTCTAGATCTAACCTTTTCAGCATATATCACAACAACAAAGTGGTTATTACCATCATGGACGGTAATAAGCTACAGGACCTAAATGCCAGGAAAAGGGCACATAAAACAAAGCATGACAAAAGACAGAAAGCAATTAAAAAACCTCAAACTTAAGGGTGTACTTGTCGATTAGAGGAGATAGGTAATGGGAGATGTCTCTAGGTAGATATCCAAGCATTTCAGAGGGCTCAAATTCGACCGAAAGGACCTGATAAGAAAGCATGGTTATATGCTTCAACCAAGAGAATAAAACCATAATTTACACAAGATGATAGCTTCAAGGAAAGCAAACCTTGATGGCATTGTGATCCTTGATGTTATCGGGATCTCTTAGAAGAGATATTTTGGCACCAATATTTAACTCCAGCACATCACTGAACTTACGGCCAACAATAAAAGTATCAAGAACAAGGCCATGTGCGTCATCTATTTTAGGAGACACTGCCTCTCCAAGCACCTCATTATTTGGAGAAGATGGAGCATCAACCTTGCAGCAGATCGAGTCACTAGAACACGAATCATCATGCTCGACAGCTGCTTCAGCTAACTGTTGCTGTTCACATAAATCCGAAACACCAAAATTGACTTCCTGTTCAGGATTGTATTCGGGTTGGGTGGGTTTTACATCGTTGTCAGAGTGACATTTAACTTTCGGAGCTGACCACAACTTGGACTGAAAAAGAGTGGTCTGAGTTAACTTGCGTTTGGTCCCCCTGGAGAGACACAAATCTGGAACCCAGTAGGAAATATGAATAGATTCATCAAGAGGGATGGAAATCAAAATCCAAGGGTCCAAGGGAAACAGGGAATACCCAGATGGAGGTTGATCATGTGATCACCACCAGAAAGTTTATTCATACACACAGGGCAAGTCAAATCCTCATCTCTGGGGATAATATCCATCGCTTTCTCAATAGCAGCAACAGAGATAAGGATGCCATTTTCGTCGACCTCGAGATTCAAGGAGTTCTAACAGAAAGAGGTTGTGCACTTAGCATACAAATACTATAAAGATAAAGGAAAACTTGGGGGAGAAGAAAAATTACTGGAGTAGGGACGGAGAGGAGATGGCTCCGGTTTGGAAGAACGCGCCGGCGTTTACCAATCAATCGAATCAAGCTCTCCCGCCCCCTTAGCATTTGCTGTCTTCCTGTTGTCATAATGATGGATTCATCTAACAACAAGAATCATAGAGCTCCTCCTGTTAAATCACAACAAGAAATCTAGATAAAACCTTAGATTCGTAAAAAATATATATATCATGATTGGCAATGCAAGATAAGTTCATTGCAAGTATCTGATAGCTCTGTCTACTAGATAGCTACAGCAACATGAGTGTTTATTTAAACATCAACATTTGGTAAAAAATAGTCCTCTTCCTCCATCCTGGCAGATCTGTATTTAAGTAACAGAATAAAATTCAACAAGCAGATCCTACTCTTTGCTGATATTCAACATAAATAGTGTACTTGATGTCTGTAATATACCATGATTCATGAACGACATCCATGAATCTAGCTACCGCATCTCTTAACCGTTAACATGCCTCAATGTGCAAGAGCCTCTGGGTGAGTAATCTCAGGGCGAGAAGAAAACTATGGTAAGAGAGCCCCATAAGTTCATTACAAGATCAAGGCATGTTCATACACAACACCGGACAAACTTTATCTTGGAATCCACGAAAATAAGGATTTCCTTCGTTAGCTTTCTTCTTTAACCTATTCCAAAGATGGGATATGACCAGTATGCTATTTCACAATCACGTTGATTCGAAACTTCATGTTCCAAATACACATTACACATAAATGTATATGTATACACGGACAGACACAAACAGACAGACCCATTCGAAAAAATTTCAGAAAATTCCGTAGAATCGATGAATATAGGCGCCATAACAACAGAGATGTACCTGAGAAATTCGACGGCGAGAGAGAAAATGCCGAAGACAATAACACATCATTTCAAGAGTCCTGGAATGAAATCAAACATCAGCGAGTTCTGATCCTAAAGCCCAGTCAAAGCAAAAGCAGAGACAAACAAAGTAATCAAAAGGGCAAAGAACAGATTACCATTTGACTCTATCTTCGGCTTGGCCTCTGCCTTTCGTGTTCCAGCGCAAGCTTCTTGACAATGGTAAACCGGGCAAATTGTCGGTTTAAATTGATTTATAACTTCGGTTCGATTGAAATTGAGAGTGACCAGTTTTGGCTTTAGGTGTAAGTTTGATTTGCATTTTATTCGGTTTAAAACTTGTTTTCAGTTCATATTACTTTGTTATTCTATATTTTATTTCATTGTATTCAAATCCGGATTATTTTCCCTTAAGAAGGTGGAATCGAATTGAATTTATTTAGCGGTGTTAAATTCAAATTTATTCGATAATATTCAATCAATAAAAAATTAAAGATAAGATTATGGGTATTATCGTTTGACATACCTGGTTCGATTTTAATAAAATTATTCTAATATAATTGCATTTATTATCTACGAGTCTACTAATGTGGGAGAAATGTCATTGAATTAGTGAAGTTTTCGTTTTGTTTTCTATTTTGGTAGTGTGACACTAAGTCCATATTTATCTATCTGTAACAGTTTTGGACATCAATGTAATGCGACTCCTAAACTCAAGGAGGACAAAACCACAAACTAACCAAATCTAATTTAACGCCAACTCCTAATCCAAATCCAAATCCAAATTAAGAAAAAATCTAATTTGCTCACCCCTACAATTTTTTAACAAATACATTTAGATTATGTGGTTTAGTCAACCTCCTGTATACGTAGACATTGTATTGTATGCGTACATATGTTCCCCTGACCAGAGTTCGAACACACGCTAACATATAGACATTGTACAAGAAAAATCTGGTTATGGAACTTATTCCACATAGTTTCTCACTCTTGAGTTATCAAAATCTGGAGAATCTGTGGCATGAAACTAATAATACATGAGGAAACCGCCGCGAAAAGAGACATATAATAAACTGAAATTGTTATGTTTCGATTTTTCATTTTTTTTTTAAAACATAAAATGTAACCAAAAGATTATACCTTCTGATGTCAGACGCATCAAATTCAGCTTGAAAATTTCCTGGAGATCAATTCATTCATATGTACTTACTTGTGGTGTTTGTCAGATCATCGTTTTATTTCTCCTTCAGTCGTCATCCTCATCTTCCTCCTCCTCTGCCTCCTTGAGCCACTGAAGCAAATAGATTTCAGACAAACCCGTTAGACGAGAGAGCTCGTGTAATAAGATCGAGCATAGATGTGTTGTTTACCTGAATGAATTTGTCAGCTTGCTTCAGAAAAACTTTGTCGGATTCATCGGCGCCTGCTTTTTCTTCGGCCCACTTCAAGATGGCGTCTTCTTCAAGGACATCATTGTCGTAAAGAAAATGCATAATCTGTGGGGAAAGACCATTACACACGTTTAGGTTAGATAACGACCCATTAATCAATAGAAAAACATGATAAAACCATTAACGAGTCGGAAACATGATTTCTACATGTCATTCGTACCTGGGTAAACAGTGGAGCAAATTCCTTTGCTGATTCCTGACACATCTCTTCGAATTTCATTATCACTTCAATCTGTTGCCACAAGAATCGTACACATCAGTTTAGCCTCGGTGGCACGACTGGAAACTGTTTCCCCCATTTGTAAACCAGATTAATAAAGTAATGTTCGGTCCGAGAGAAGATTTGGAGAAATGAGTGGTGTGTTTAGTGTTTGATAAATGTGTGTTGACACATACCTGCTCATCGATTTGCTTTACATAGTTCCCGATAAGCCCTTTCCACCTCGTAATGACACTTTCTGCATTTCTTTTTAGTTCATCTGATGGACAGAACAGTCGCAGCACATGGTATCAGAAGAAGAGTTCATTTGTCGATTGCTAAAAAGTTATGCCAAACCACGAGACTCGATTAAGACAAATGCATGCAATTCGTCATTCGAAATTAAGATCGTAACAAACCACTTACTAGCAGCGTTATGCGGCATATCCATTGCTGTTTTCAGCATAGAATAGAATACTGCTCCAGTACAGTCCGCGGTTTCCATGTTGAATGACAACCTGATACATGGATTTATTTTTTTTTTTAAAGTTGAAAGAAGAAAATCAGTTCTAGACTCGGCACCCATCTAACCATGGCAAGAGTAACACGAAAAAGAAACAAGATAGCACGAGATAGGATAACATGATTGAGTCTATAATAACAAATATGAGGAGATCTTGCAATCTAAGGGACATCATGACCGTACCGCAACGAGTTCACCTCTAAAATTACATGTTCCACTCTGACGTTCTCCTGAACAGCCCTTAAGAAGGTAGCTTCCACCTACAAAAATCAATAACCTTGTCAGAATGTTATGCAGATCAAACAACCCGATTAAGACAAGAAGCATAGATTACCTCTTTCTCAAAGATGCTATAGTCATCATTGGAATATTCGTTATCAGCAAGACTATCAGCATCCGATTTCAATTCTCCGGAAGGAGGGAGAACACCATCATCCTGAGCCAACATGTCTTCATCGTCAACTGTGGCCTGAGTGATCTCAGCAAGTTTATCTTTGGGGATAGGTGCAACAGAATGCTTCCACTCCTCATCATGAGCCCCCTCACAGGCTTCCCATATGTAGCCTGCCCCACCCGGACCGAGCTGAAAGAGAATATTGTTAGAATCGAGAAAAAATAACTCAGATGGAAAAAAGGACCACATTGGCCTAGACCTAGCATATCATATTACTACAGATCTTGCAACACAGAAGAATTGCCCTATGGTTTTCAAGAATGGAATCAAGCCTTGTATCTGAAGCCAATGTCACTTCTTTAAACCTTGAAGTGAAATGGACCAGAAGCAATTTAATGGAGTAGCTATATTCGAGTTCCTAAAGTATTAGTTAAATATATCAACACGCCTAGTAGTTGTAGCTTAGAAAAGAACAGGGAAAAGGGACACGGTTCAACAGCTATACTAACAAAATTACCAGATTCAATCGAGGTTCAAGATGCATCTCACAGCTTCTTATCTTACATATCTATTCCATGAGAATGGAATCTATTCCACACAAACAATTGAGACACCAAGCAATATGCACATCTTTAATTCAATTGTAGACAAGCATTCCATAAGCAAAAAGGAAACCTAAAGGAACTTCGGAACAAAATTTTATGCTCCTAGAAAAATTTCGAGAAAGGGCATCTATACCTCAGACGTTGTCCATGAATCCGTCTCAGCTGCTTCAGATGCTGTTTGAATATTCAACTTTGTCAAACCTGCTGTTCCAGAAACTAAACATTCCAGTAAGCACACATACTTTCCCTTTAATCCTAATAACAGTACGCCACTGACAGCTAATGTTCAATGAATGTTTCTAGCACAACTGAGCATTGATGCACGCATTAAGGATGCATTACCAGGGTAAAGGCTAAAACAATGTTCAACAGCAATCTGCAGACAGCAAACAGATGAGGGAAGAACTAGAACTTACACGAAATATCTGCAGTCCCACTGCTATTGTCAGCATACTCCAATTCTTCATCACTATCTTCCTCGGTTGGCTGCTGAAGTAAGGAAATCTTTGAATATGCAGGTACAACAAAGTTTCGTCCAATCACAACCTAGTGTCAAAGAAAGCATCTCAGCACATCGGCTATTAACATCTCAGAAAGTCAATCAAAGTTCCATCCAGCTGAGAGAGCAATGGAAAATTGTTTTTTCAAGACACAAACCTTGTAAGACAAAACAACTCCAGGTTGCAGAACCGCTCCTGCTCTAATTATCACACCATCACATATTATCGCATGCCTTATCTCACAGCCATCTTCGATGGTGACATTGTTCCATATGTATGAACCTTCTATCAATACATTTGAACCAATAGAACACCTGTCTCCAATAACCGAGTTCAAAATTTTCGCTCCACTCCCAATTTTTGAATCATAACCAATCACAGTAAAAGGTCCAACTTCAGCAGATCGTGATTGTATTGCTTCTGGAAGAGGATATGGCAATGGTTGACGTTATACTTAAAATATTTAAAACCATACAATGTATGCCAAAACCCTAGTTTGATGCAGCATAATATGTCTGAATAATACTCACCTGATGCCCTATACATCCCTTGTCTCCCAAGCTTAATTGGACGATATCCACTGAAGTTTATATCGGGTACGTATGGGTATGTCCACCTCTGAATTATATCTTTGCTTACAGTATCATAGCTTCGGAAGTTATCAATCCTAGCCGCATAGCTCGAGTGAATTTCATGTGTGAAAATTTTATATCCCATTATCTGCATCCACATATCATTGACTTAAACATAAAAAATATGGAAGGACAAAGGCCAATGGTAAGTTATAAGCATGAACAAGAAAAAGTATGTTCAATTCTTTTGTCCTTTTATCAATGGAACATCATGCAAATTACCTATACATGAAAACAATGAAATAAACAGTTAATAGAATAACTTTGATGAAGTACATGAATCTTCAAATGAATACATAAAAAAGATCGTATTCAAATAAACTATGCTGAAATTTAGCCATACAAGATTAAGGCAATAAAGACTTACATCATCAACAAGCACCCCCTTAACAAAATGACGGCGTAGGTGTTGATAATCAAAGTTATCTTGGAAGAGACTGAGCACCTCAGGAGAACAGATGTCGATGTAACAATCCTGTAAACAGAAACATCCCACACCAGAAGCATTGATCATTAACCATCGATGCAGAAAAGAAGATTCGACTTTCACTACAAAGGGTTGAATAAATATGAACAAATTTCATTTGTTTTATCTGATTAGATGGGCAATAAAACCACCGAAAAATGGAAATTAAATTCCATCAGACAAAAAACGAGACAATAGATAATTTTAAAAAAAAATGGAACCTATCACGATACAATGATATAGCAGAAAAATATTAGAGTATGTCCCACCTGTCTATCGTTGTATAAAGAAATCGATGGATTATTCATTAGCAAAGATTTATCTATGCAAATTGTCCCTTTGCCCTGGTCAGTCTTGTCCTCATAGTAAAGAAGTTGCTTTGTTGATGGATCAACAACCATAAAAAGTTCATCTGTTCCGAGCCTAGATTGGTGTGTGAGTAGAGAAGGCTTTGATTGCTTTATAACCATGGTCATGATGGCTTTATCATCCTTTTTCTTTCTCTCCCTGTGTTCTTGAATCAAGTCTGTGAGAGGCATATTGCTCACTGTGTCCCCACTAACAAGAACAAAGTCACCGTGTATCTGAAGCCAAAATATGAAAAATCAACAGAGAGATCAGACTGAGCAGGGAGAATTTAGAGATTCAACATATCCAGAAAGCCTAAAACATACCGTCTGTTGATCATAAATGAATCGCAGGGCATCTCCAGCACTAATAGAATTGTGTGACTCTATGGTTTGCACCAAAAACCCCGGGTGGGAGTACCACTCAGAATTCTCCAAATACTCAATGACTTGCTTTGAGTGAGCACAGCAGAACACAAAGACCTCCTCCACCCCAGCAGACTCGAGCCATGCCAAAGTATAATCAATCATGGGAACATTCACCAGCGGCAGTAGTACCTTCAGAAGAGATTATTCATCATGGGAACCAGTGGCCAAGATTCATTATGACAAAAATATATTATCTACAAAAAATTACAAAAGATACAGCTACCAAATCCATGCACCAGTAATCTCAAGATTGAGATACAGCAGATCATATGATTCTGACTATATTATCATGTGAGTTGAGCATAATACACGAGCAATCTACAGATATATAGAAGTATAATCAATTTTGGAATGTTGACTATCGGCAATAGCACCTTCGGAAAAGGTTATTTCAACGTGACAAAAAAGTGTTCCAAGGCCACATTGCAACTATTTCCTCGTGAACATCGGGAAAAATATGTCTCAGTGTCCCCTGGCAACGTCTAAATTGAAAAACAAAACAAATGCATATGATTCTGGAAATATGGTTAAACAAATAAAGCATATTGTCTCATGATACTCGATGGAACACGCAAAACCCATACATGTATTTGAACCAGGGGAAAATTCACTAACATCATCGAGAATCGAAACAGATTTCAAGATAAGAGCTAGTATCCAAGACCATATTCAACTAATTATTTAAAAAAAAAAACATTACAAAGCAATGCCATTTATCGACAAAACTCGAAACAAATACAAGAAAACGTAAGATTCTGAACCAAACGGTTGAGAGAATGAAGCACATTACGTCAGAACACTCCATGGACTCCACACGATGCATAGAAACAGGATATAATATGAGAACATTCGATATGAAAACTAGCTTCAAAGAACTCGATTAGCTCGACTGCTCCGTTCGTCGAACCGAAACATTGAAAATGAAATACAGCATATGGGTACGATTATGAAAAGCTAATTGCGCGCGAATGTATACGTGACTAAGTACCAGAAGCACGAACCTTGGGGCGTTCTAGGGTTACGGGACGGAATTTAGTGGTGAAGCTATCAGCAAGAAGAATGGCCTGCAAATTTTGGCGAGACAGTTCAACATCCTCTGAAACCCTAGGTGCACCTTTTCTCTGAGCACCCATCTCTCTCTCCTTCTCTTCTTCTCCTCCAATTGAGTTTCACAGAGCGATTCGACCAATTTCAGCAGAAAGAAAAACCGTAGATCAGCGAAGAAAAAACTTAGGTCTTATTCGATCACTGAGACAAGACATGGGTTTTTCGAGGAAAAAAAGCATCTTATTAAAAGTTAAAAACAATAAAATTGTTACAATTAAAAAACTTGTGATTTGAATTCATAATAAAATATTCGTTTCAAATGTTTCAAATTTTAAATCGTTGCTTTTAGGGACGGGTAATCGGATCGGTTCGGATTAATCAGAGTGGGTTAATTCGGATATTTTGGATTTAGAATATTCGTATCCAATTAGATATATATAATTTTAATTGGTTTGGTTCTGATTCGAATTAGGTTCGGATTTATCCAAATAAAAATTCGTTAAAAAAGGGCTCCATCAGTTATCTTATAAAAAATAACAAAAACCATATTCGTATGTCATTATCTCATATCATAGCAAAACAAACTTAAAATATTCCTTCTCAAACAAAATGTCCTTTTGTGAATCTTGTAAATAATAAAACGGTAACAAAATAAATATCTATTAACCAAACAGTTAATGGAATTGCTAATAAATCTCTCGTTATTTCTGCTAAAGATTGTTAATGTGTGGTTCTTTTTTTTATCAGCAACTAATTCTCCAATTTTAACCAATTCTGAATTTTGGTTATCCATCTGTTAACAAAAAAAAATACATGATTATCACCAAGTACAACACGAATATAGACAGGAACACACTATAATATGATTTTCATCTTAACGATCGATTTAGACAGAATAAAAATGTTGATTATCACCATCTGCTAACCAAATACAACACTCACAGTTGATTGCGTATCAAAAAATCCATTCTCACACATTAACAATCGAGATCCGATTGGCGACAGGAACTCACAACAAAAATCACAGAGATCCGACAACGACGAACACGAGATCGACAGAAAGAGAAAAAGAAATCACATAAGAGGGAGAAGAAGAATGGAACTCACAGTCACAGAGTGGCGACGAAGAACCGAGGCGAGGCAGACCAGACAGAGAGGCGACCGACGAGTCGACGACGAGAGGTACAGAGAGAGAGGAGACCGGCGACGAGAGATGCAGAGAGAGAGAAGACCGGCGAAGAGATATGCAGAGAGAGAGGAGGCCGGCAACGAGAGATGGAGAGAGAGACACGAACGGCGACGAGAGATGCAGAGAGAGAGAGATGAACAACGACGACAGCAGTAGAGAGAGAGACGATGCAGACAGAGGCGACCGTCGGCGACGAAGGAACCGGCTCAGGCGACGGATAGGAGGGAGTTGAATCGAGTCGAGCTCGAGGGAGGAAGAAGAGCTTGGCTTCGGCAATGGCAGGGTGGATTCAAAGCGGATGAATGTCGACAGAGGAGGAAAAATATTAAACCCTAAATTTTAATTTAATTTCGGTTTGTTCAAATAACCGAAACCGATCGCGTATTTATCCGAACCGATCGGTTATAAAATGATAGAAACCGATCGAAAAATAACCGATTAATCGAGTCGGTTTTACCGAACCCGATTAACCCAATCCGAATGCCCATGCCTAATCGCTTTCATCTAATATATTTTATATTTGAAATTTATTACAAATTTATTATTTTACTGTTTAAGAAAAAACAGCTTTTTATTTTGAGAAAGTTTTATAAAATAAATAATAATAATTTAAATAAATTTATTGAATAATAACAATAATAAATATTGACGTGTTGATATTCAAAACTATATTTATTATTTATAGAAATCTAATCTTAAAATATTTATTTATTTATATAATGATCTATAATCATCCTATTGCAACAACAAAATATTTTTCATCTAATTTAAATTAATAAAAATAAAATCTGTTTTATTATTCAATTTTTTAATCGTGCTTTATTCATAAATAAAGATAAAAAAACAAAATAAGATGTTACAAAATAAAGTGAATGCAATTAAGAAATTGTGAAGTGGAAGAAGTTGCTGATGATCTCTCAGTATCCCACATCGACAGAAAGGAGAAGGACAGGGGAAGAGGGGCGTGAATAAAAGGCAAGAGGGGTTAACTACACTTCTCATACCTTTCTCGGCCTTTTGGCTAAGATCAAGTGTAGTATCTGTTCTTATCAGTTTAATATCTGATACGTGGGCCATCGGCCCACAACGATATTAACTCTATTTTTTAAAGGGGTGAGTCCATAACGGTAGCTTGCTATCGGGGTCTCACGCGCGTCGCCCATGCGTTGCACTCCAGCAAGGGCCTGGCGCATCCCCACCCAAATCTTCTTCCTGAAATTTAATCTAGGGTTATATATTTGATTTATCAATTATAAAGACAGAAAAGTTGGATTAGTTGGGGGACTAATCTCATTTATTTACCCAATTTCAGATAAATATATTTCAATATTTATTTACCCAAATTATAAAAATTCGCTTTTAAGACTGTTCGCGTTTCAGAAACTAAAAACCACGCACGACGTGGCTCTTCTGGTGAGGTGATCGATGCACTCGTTGTTCATCACGCCTTGCCGCTCTCTGGGTACTCTCTCTTTCTCTTTCTTCCTATCGGAATTTCGTCCTTGCGGTCTCAACAGATATAGTTTGTGTGTTTTTTGTCATCCGGGTTTTGATTTTCCTGCTCGTTCTCCGAATGGGTCACTCGGTTTACTGGAATTTAGGGTTAGGTTTTCGGAAATTTCTCGGCGATTTCGGGTCTTGTTCTTGGATTCGCATACGGTGATACACAAAATGTGATACTTTAGCGAATTACTCATTCTGTACATTTGTATGCTTCGGTTGTGGATCACGTTGTTTTCATTCGATTCTCTGCAATTCCCCTTGGACCTTTTTATGTTTTTGGTCTTTCTCTTTTTGCTGAAACAAACTGTAGCAACGTTTTAGTTTATTACAACCTTAAGTTAGTGGAATTTGATATTCCTCGTGGAAGTAGATTTTACTGGGTTGTGTAAAGTGTTTCTGCAAAGTCAGAAGCCTGGTCCATTAGATATTGAATCCCGTATCTGTGCGATTCTTGGATCATTCATGATCTCTCTTCTTCGATTAGTTTTCTTTCTGGATTTGGTTTGAGTTGCTTTAGATGCTCAAAAAAAGTTTGTACATTTTCTTTTTGACAGGTGAAGAAGACCATGTCCGATTTCAGTGTTCATGCAGTTTTAAGCAACGACGACATTATGTGTGATATACTTCTCCGGTTGCCGCCCGAAACTATCTTCAAGCTTATCCTGGTATCAAAGAGATTGCTTCAAGTCATATGCGGGTCTTATTTCCGTCACGCTTACTTAACCAAATGGAAACCGAGTTTTCACCTCGTCGGCTTCTTCATCTGCAACACTTTGTACCTTGGGAGACGCAGAGACAGTGCTCGACGCCCTCACTCAGAAGCCGCACTTCCGTTGTTGTCAACGAGTGGAGAGGGCGATGACCTGGAAGCCTTTGGAGCGTTGAAAAGGCTCGGGTATTACATTGACTCGTCAAACGGAGTTCTTCTCTGTGGCCGTCACCCAAAAGCCTACTACGTGTGGGATCCGGATACACGGAAATCGCACCAGCTCCCTCGTCCCAGGGTTCACTCTGAAGAATTGTGTATGGCGTTTATAACCGAGGAGTGCCCTTTTGAGGGGATCAGCTACAAGGTGATCCGTGCTAAATGCCAGTGTAGGCTTGACGAGACTAAAACGGTTTGCATCGAAACCTATTCATCGAAAACAACCACGTGGAGTTTCTCCATACTGTCTTGCCAGCACCCTTTGTCTCTTAGTCCTTGGACTTTCGGGAGAGTGATCAATGGCGTCGTTCACTGGTATGCAGCAGGAGGTAACATAGCCATCTATGACACAAATGACGAAGAGAAACGCATAGAATTGGTAAAACTCCCGAGCTCTTTCAACTATGATGAACAAGCTCTCGGTGAGACTTCGGATGGGCATTTGCAATACGGGTGTAGCACTAAGTCGGGCATGGAGATCTGGGTGCTCGAAAAGGAGAGATTTGGTTTGTCCGAACCCGTCTATCAGTGGAATATTATATACAAACTGAGTTTCAAGCTAATGTGGAGGAGAAACCCGACATTAGCTACGAGATTCAGCACACGGACTAAAGAGACACAGCTCCTCGCGTTCATTCATCGAAACTCGGACTCTGTCTTCATCAGATCCGACTCGCACATATTCACCTACAACTCGGGAACGCAAACAGTCGAAGAAGTTCAGTACCAGGGTCGGGCATCTTCCTTCGTGTGGGATTTCTGCAAGGTAGTACCTTACTTCAGACGGGTGTGGCCTCGTTCTTCACTCTGCGAATCAAGGAACCACATATGATGATCAAGGAGATCATCTACCAGAGTAAGTACTAAGTAGTAAAGGGTCTTTTTGTCAATGGGTTAGAAGTTTTTTTGTAGCTTCAGCCACCGAATTTGAGGTTAAGGACCCATTTTGAAGATACAATAGGTTTGTGTTAAGGGGTTTTAAAGTTTTGGCCATTGAATCTCTAATATGGTGTATATGCCGCCTAGATATATTTTCATGTTTGTGATTGAAGGTTGAGGCTTTGTTTCGCCATTTCTCAGCGTTGCGTTTGCAGTTTTGATTCTTTTGAAGTGATAAGTGATGTGTTCAACAGTAGAGTAGGGTGTTGAAACGAGCTCCGGCTCGTGACCGGGTCATTTTTTAGGCATCTGGACAAATGTTTGTTTGCCCGTGATGAGCCGACC
The DNA here is from genome assembly GCF_000463585.1 of Tarenaya hassleriana. Taxonomy (NCBI): domain Eukaryota; kingdom Viridiplantae; phylum Streptophyta; class Magnoliopsida; order Brassicales; family Cleomaceae; genus Tarenaya; species Tarenaya hassleriana. The sequence continues at coordinate 3,585,856 of NW_010961290.1, read as the reverse complement.
GGCCAAGCCGGGCTAAGGTTTATTTGCGAGTCAGCCCATGACGAGCCAGTTCAAGATCCATTTGACATCTGTAACTTAGATAAGTCGGTATAAACATTAGAAAATGCTTACATTGAAAAGAATGGCGAAATCATAGGGGAAAATTAGTATCTTACTCTTGCATTTTATGGTAAGCTTTATTGTTAAAGTATATGAAAAGGGAAAAAAATATGGTAGGCAAATAAATCGGTGTCTAATGACTTGACCCAAAATCTAGAATGGTGATGTTCACGTTTCGTCCGTAGCTTTTGAATTTAAGATGAAAACCCACTATTAATTGAATAATTAGTTAAGTAATTAGAGTCTATATTCTAGAGAGTAGCGTTTAAAATCTTAGTTATGTGAGTTTTTAAATCCCAACTATTTTATTTTTTTCAGTTTCATAAATTTTAAAAATAAATTGGTAAATATATGGTTAAACTGTACGAAAAATCAGTAAATATTTTGTATTATAATGATGGGCTCTTATGATATAATATAAGGTCGGCTCTTATGATAAACTGTTTTTTTTTCAATGGGTCGGCTGCAAACTCTATTTGTCCACTAGTAGTGGTTCAACAAAAATACGCAATTATTATATTATGTATTTAAATAATGGAAGTTTTGTATTTTTTTTTTAAAAAAATTGTACTAGATTCAAAAGTACGATTATTAAAAGAACACATAGATTCAGAGGAAATAGGAATGGGGCGTTCTTCAGTTAAATAGAAATTGAATTCTCCTTTTTTTGAAAAAAAATTGTTTTTGTGTAATATCTAATTTATAAAATATTTTAGATATTTTGATGTGATTGTCTAATAAAAGTTGTAATAATCAGTGCTGATATCAAAATTTCCAATATATTAAGACTACAAAATATTTTAAAATTGATTAAAATAATAGGTAATGATTGGTGTAATCTAATCTTATTTGAAAATTTACTTGAACACGAGATTTATATGAGGTGATGATTAAATAATAAATATGAACATTAGAGGAAAAAAAAATAAAGATAAGCATGATTCATACGAGGCCTTTTTTTAGGGTTGATCTTTACATTGAATCTTTTGCTTTTCTAAAGATTAATCGAGACCAAAGGTATCCGCTATCTTTGATTTTTCAAAAGTTTCGTAAACGTTTATATAATATACGTCGCCAAAGATTATAATAAGGTGAATAATTCTGTTTTTCTAATCTTTTAGATTTTAAAAAAACAAAGGAATCTATTTTTATATTAGATTTATAATGATGATTTTTTTAAATAAGATCAATATTACAGTTATATACGTATATTAAATTAAATTAAATTCTTGGCACACACTCTCTGAAAATTGAAAAGATACCTTTCGCCTTTCGGTACTCAACTTTTTCCAATCAGCAGCCGACCATTTGGTCTCTTTAATGTTTCATTTCAATGTTTTTGCTCTCTCAAAAAAGTTTATTTCTTCTGCTCCATGTAATATTTTTTTCAAAAAAGAAATTTTCTCTTTTTGTATGTTATTATTTTATTCCCTTTTTTTTTTTAATTTCTTCATTGTGAAGCGTGAAAACTACGTGCACTCCTTGCTGGGTGTTTGGTGCCTTCAGAATATTTAATAGAAAGGCTTCAACGATGCCTGAGAGGGGTTTTGTTTCTCTCGGATAAAGTTGGCCGTACGCAGCTCGATTTGAAGAAAAAGATCATTATTTTCTTCCAATTCTGGGGTGATTCTCATGAGAAAAGGTTTGATTTTTATCCATTTTTTCTGATACAGTTTCTGATATGAGCATAAATCTAGGATTTTTATTCTGGGTTTGATCTGTTTGATTGAAATTAGTTGTCTTTTTTAGCTAATCCGATGTTTGTATTGACCGGATCATTCGTTCTGCTTCATCGAATTTGGTTCTGTTCTGCCATTTTCTTCCTCCCCCCC
>NW_010961290.1:3519393-3583678 GCF_000463585.1 Tarenaya hassleriana | reverse complement strand
CCCAAAAAAAAAAAAAAAGAAGTTGAAGCAATTGCGAACACTTGTCAACGACAAACCGTCTCTGGATTTTAGTTTAGTATTAGCGTACTTGCCAAAATTGATCGTTCTCATTCAACCAAAAAAAAAAGTTGATGCTTTTCCGGGGACAAAAAGAAATTATATGTTTAGTTTCTTCTGTTCCTATACTCATGTTTGATTCTGTGGTATTTTTTTTTTGGATGAGTTTGATTCTTTGGAGATGAATTTTGGTCTCTTTCAAATTTTAGTGGATATTTCTTGTATTCTCTTTGAGAATTTCGATTCATTTATTGCCTGATTGGACTCTGGAACATTGTTATTAGTCTTCTCCAACTAGCTTCGCTGAGAATATCCTTGGAATCTTACATCTGATGCTGATTCTGGACCGAAACTTTGATTATAGATTAAATTTCGTATCTGAATTGGTGTCTGGTGAAATTCTTTCGGTTTTCTTGAGGATCTAGATCTGTTTTGGGTCTGGTTTGATGCTGTAACTTATGTGACATGGTATCTTATGATGTCTGATTGAAACTAGTACTTCGGAATAAATCTGAAACAAGTTTGATTCTTTAATCTGAAATAACTTCTGGGTTCGATGGTATGAATCTGGATAAATCGTGGGTTTGATTGCATTCTCAAGCATTAGTTATTCTTTCTGATTCTGAGTTCAGAATAAGTTCGAGTAATATGAAACAAGCTCATGATTTAGAAATTTCTAGCTCGTCTCTTGGGGAGAGCTTATTTCATAATTTCGGTACTGTTCATGTATGTCTGTGTTCTAAGTTTTGTTTGATTTGTTTCTATGGGTGTAGATTCAATACCGGCCTTCGATGATCGATTGTTTATCTGTGTTCTACAAAGACGAGATGGCTGCTACACAAGTTTCTTCAGTAAAATCACGAACAGCCTCAAGGAGTTTCACACGAGCTTTGGCTAAAGCTTTTTCTGAGTGGCTACTGATTTTCATGCTCTTTGTGAATGCCATATTTTCCTACTTGATCACAAAATTTGCAGATTATTCTGAGCTCCAACAACCATGTCTTCTGTGCTCAAGGCTCGATCATATTCTGGGGAAGAAACGTCTGAAACATCACTGGGACCTGATTTGCTCAAAACACAAATCCGAAATCTCTTCCTTGGTTTACTGTCACGCACATGACAAGCTCGTTGATGTTCATGGAATGTGTGAAACTTGCCTTTTCTCATTTGCTACAATCAACAAGTCCAATGCTGAAACTTACAGATTATTGGTTGGGAAGTTGGGTGAAAATTCTTGCTTTGGTTTGAACAATGATTCTTCGCATGGTTCGGTTTCTCCAATCACAAGGCCTTGTACATGTTGTAACCAGCCATGGGTTCCACGAGCTTATACTCAAGTGGCTGAACCAGAAGTGCCAATCAAGATTCCTTCAGTTGGGTATCTGAGATCCGAGAAAGAAGCAGTACAGGCGCGGGATATCCGCAAGAAAAAGGTCGGGTTTAATCATTTGCCGCATGTCGGGTATTCAGAGCTCAAGATTCATTCAGATACCGAGTCTGAAGCTGTGTTTTCAGATGATGAAGAAGGAGCTGGTATGTATGAAGAGGAACATCATATGTTTGAAACTGTGGAGCTGGAGTCTAGGGTTATCACTTTGCCCTATGATTTGGCCACTGACAAGCTGATAGACCCTTTTTCTGCTTCAGAGCCTTTGATTTCAGTCGCCATTGAAGAAACAGGCAAAAACGGGCATGGCCTGGAGGAACTTAAATTGCAAGAGACAGGTTTAACAATGAAATCTGCTTCAAACCCTCATCTTATCTCCCTTGATGGCATGCCTGGAACATCAGACAAGGTCTTCCCCGAGAAAGAGCTCATTTCCTTTAACGATATCCCTTTAACATCAAAAGAAGAGAAAAGTCCTGCTAAACTTAGAAAAGAAAGAGAGCCATCCTTTCCCCATTATAATAACTCTTTAGCAGACTTTATGGAACATCCTGCAGATGTCTCTTATCAACTGGAAACCCATGAAACTTCAATGAGCAAGTTAACGGAGACCGAGTTTGTCTTGTTCAATGATGTGCCTTCTGCCCTGGATGCTGGGGAAATGCCCACCGATGTCTTAAACAGGATTGAATGTATATCCCTTAATGATAGTCAGGCAGTGTCAAATGTTGAAGGAGAGCGAGAGGTGTTAAAGGAGCTCACTTCGAATGAAATCGCTAATGAGGTGTTGAAGGAGAGTGAGACAAAAGTGGCTGATGATATCTATACTGATTCTGAAGCTACTAAGGAAATCTCTCTTGAGGTGTCGAAGGAGAGTGAGACAAAACCGGCTAATGATAGCTATGAGGCTTCTGAAGGTACAAACGAAACCTCTCTCGAGGCATTGAAGGAGAGCGAGACAAAAGGGGGTAATGATATCTATGCGGGTTCTGAAGGTTATATCTGTGAATCGATGGAACCCATTGCTGAAGTTCCAACCATAAACTGTAAGTCCAAACATCCATCTGAATTCAAGAATCTGTTATCTCATCTTGCTTTATATGAGAAGTTAGGATCAATTTTGTGCTGCTTTAATATATATGTTGGGATCATAGGTTTTATATTATCATTAATGATTCAAACACATGAAAGGGAATAGTTCTGGTTCTTCGGTATCATATATGGAATTATATTTAGTTGATGGATGCACATGGCTGTTGTATCAGGTGAAGCAGGAACTGTTGAAATTAAAGAGACAGATACTGCAGAAAACAATGAGCTTCACCTCGTCAGAGATGAAAACAGCACAACCCAGTCAGCTACTGAAACAATCCCATCTTTGGTCCCTTCTGTATCTGAAATGCCTCCACAAGCAGTACCTTCTGTTACAGGAGCAGCTCTGGAGTCAAAGTCTTCTTCGGTCAACTCAACGTCAGTAGCAACAGAATCAAACCCATCTCGGAGAAATTCTTTGTCACAAAGGAGTGATTCATTGGATCTTTCTGATGCCTACAAGATTGCATTAGGCAATGCGGTCAAGCAGCAAAGTTCTGAGGTACAAACCGAGCAGTGTTCAGGAAAAGATTCTTCTCGGATTAGCGAAGACCTCAAAGCACTTCTGACGCAAATATCAGCTTCTCGTGGGATTGAGTTGTTGTCACCTAGAGATATAAGCCCTAAGATATCAATTAACAGTGAAGACATGAAAAATTTTGATGATATGCAGTTGCTACTTCAGAAAAGACTACTCGAAAGGAACGAGAGCAACTTATCGTTGGATGGAGTCACTGTTAACGAAATTGAGGGAGAAAGTGAGACCGATCGATTGAAGAGGCAGGTTGATCATGACAGGAAAATGCTGACTGGTTTGTATAAAGAACTGGAGGAAGAGAGAAGCGCCTCGGCAGTTGCTGCAAACCAAGCCATGGCTATGATCACGAGGTTACAAGAAGACAAGGCATCGTTCCAAATGGAAGCCCTGCAGAATCTGAGAATGATGGAAGAGCAAGCCGAATATGATATGGAAGCGTTACAGAAGTTGAGCGATTTGCTCGCTGAGAGAGAAAAGGTAATTCAAGATTTAGAAGCTGAACTTGAGTTTTACAGGAGCCAGTCCCCAAGCACATCAACAATAGAAAAAGCTGCAGAACATCATGAAACATCAATGTTTTCAGAAAAGCCAGTTGAATTTGAGAAAGAGAATGTTGCAGAGAAGGCGTCTGAAGTGGAATCGCCCCATAAGAGAATGAGCAACATGATACAGTATTCATTGTTAGGGTTCGAAGATGAGAGATTATATATCACAGATTGTCTGGAGAAGATAGAGAAGAAGCTTCATCTTTTCTCCAACCACGGGATACACACCGACATATCAAAGGGAGAATGTACAGTTGAAGGCGAGGAAGAAGCTAATGACCTGAAACATGTAAATGGTGAGACTGACGACAATCACCAACCATCACAAGAAAATGTCTCTTACCAAGAGAAATCCAAAGATATGGGTTCGGTTGAAGATGAGGTTTCTGAGCTGCATGAGAGGCTCGAGAGGTTGAAGGGAGACTTGTACTTTCTAGAACATGTGATAAACTCCCTAGGGCATGGGAACGAAGGCGTTCTCTTTGTCAAGGAAATAGCTTCTCACTTGAAAATGCTACGGAGTCTCAGCATGCGAGAGCGAGATGAGACTGTCAGTTGAAGAATTGCTTGAAACTTTCTACAAGGTACGTGTTTTCCGTTTCTCGCCCTCTTACACGACATTTACTTTGTTCTGGTTCCTGAACTGGCCCTACTGGTTCAACCGGATACCGCCAAGATACAGATCTGATTCTTGCTTTTGAAAACATCAACAATCGCAGTTGAAGCATTGATATGTTTTCACAAGCAATCCTAGCCCGCTAGACCATCTATTTCAACCTGAAATCCGTGACCCGGTATACAGGTGGGACCTTATCAGGGCCTCTATTAGATTCTTGGTTTGGTTTTGATTTGTTTCTGTGTTCAAAACTCTTACAATAAGAGCTAATTGCATTGATGGCATGCTTCCTTAAAACTGGTCAAAGCCAGTTCAGTCAGTTCCCAGCTTGGTCCACAACAGGGATTGAAACCTGGTTCCTTTTAGTTGCTGGTTAACTTGGCCGCAAGTTTTCTTTTGCTTATATGCTTTTATGTTCTTCTTCTGTCAGGTAGCTTGCTGGAGAAGTTATCCTGAAACTAAACCAAGGATCTCGTGACAAAAAAAGACATCATAGACACAAAGAACACGGAGAGGTGAAAAGCCGAAGAAAATGTACAGCATCTTCATGGGCTCTCTTTCATGCACAGTTAGACAATTTTTGTGATTTTACGGTTTGATTCTTTCCTTTTATTTTTATTCTTTTAAGCCCCATAATTTTTTCTTGGGGTCTAGTTCTTCAGGAAACTGTTTTTTTTTTACAGTATAGTTTCAAGCATCTTCATGGGCTCACTATTTGTTATTTGTAACATGAGTGTGAATGAGTGGGTTTTGTTTTAAGTTACGGCTAGTTTTCTTTTGGGGACTTGATTGGTGATTTTGAATTTATTGGGGTTGTTGTGTAAATCATGTAAGATTTGTGGGTTGAAAGTTGAAACTTGTGCGTCTGCTCGAATTGTTGTACATTTGGCAAAACACGGTAACATGTTCTTCCTGCTCTTCCGGTTTCATTTTTCCAAATAGAAAAATACAGAGTTCCATTTCTTTTTTTCTTTTTTTTTTTTGAAATTGTTCCTTGTTCATTATTTTTTAATTTGGACCAGCCAAATCTATTTTTATAAACAAGTTCGAAATAATAAACGATAATCCAAAATGGCTCACGTATTCGAGTCCCACCTCCATCATCTACGTTTCAAATTTTACTTGTAATAATTAGGATATCTCGTTCCATTTTATACTATAACGTTTGTGGTGTTTACTATCATCTCTCCTATAATATACATATTCGATTAATATAATCTTTGTATCAAATCGATTAATATAATCTTTTCGCACTAACCATACTTTTCTTCACACCTTATACTTTGTTTTCTGCATTAATATAATCATTTTTACATTAATATAACATTCCGGTACAACCAAACCAACTAGGCTACAAGTAATTGTCAAACATGCATGAAAAGGTGTTTGACTAAATATAACATGAATTATTTTAATGCAAAACGTTCAATACCTTGAAATTCAAGTCGAATTTTAAATGCATTTATTTTATGAAAAAACGATCATCGATATCAAAACATTTCGCATGGTCAAATTAATGAAAGAAACATCGTAGAAAAGGAATGTTGTGTGTTGCTTACCTATTCTAACCCTACGAATACGGTACCATACAACATGCAATATATATACTGTTTATGCTTGTGTGTGTATAGTATGATAATTTACAGCATACAAAACACTATTTGGTAAAAATATAAATCGTGTTACAAAATGTTATTATTTAATTTCAATCGATCTATCCATCTCTTATGGCATGTTAAGGGGTGTTATATGGCCTCTAAAATCGTATTTAGGGTGTTTTATGCCTTTCTCTATTGTGTACGTTTATTCATAGTCCTCGTGAAACCATCTTAACCCTTTTCGTAGAATAATATTTTTTTTATGGGGTTAAGCTCATTCACACACTTTTAATAATATATATATATATATATATATATATATATATATATATCACAAGGGTATACATATACGTAAACATTCATTTTTCTTTATTTATTCACTAAATTTTCTCTCTTCTAGTGAGAAAACATCGCATTGCCTTTTGGCTTGGGAAAAAAGGAAAATTTTGCCTCAAGGATATGAACATTCACACCTACATATATCTTTCGAAAAAATGTGTCTTTTAAATTGGAAAGAAATTTATTAATAAATACGATTTAATAATTTAGATTCTTAAATGTTCAATGTAAGTCTAGGATACATACAAATTCATATTATAAAAAAAAAAAAAAAACAGGCAATACAACCATTTTTTCAAGTTGCAGCACTTTACTCTTGAAACACAATGTTATATATGGTCAATCGGCCATAGCATAATATTCCCAAAGAAAGCATCATATAATGGTAAATTTAAATAACAAATGATGTTATGACATACTATATATATAGTTATTATGCTATTAGAAGTAGTAATATATTTATTTATTATATTTATTTTTGTTTGGCGTTCAAGGTCCGTGTCCTTTTGAATCTTGAGTTTGGACCTCCTCTCATCAGTCGTCAAATCTTCAAACCGCGGCCTTTCTCCCTCCACCGGTCAAACTTATTATCATTTTTTTATACACATGAAAATCATATAATTGTTTTTTTAAATACTCCACTTTAATTACGTCAACGCTTACACATGCATTCATCACGTATACCTGCATGCTACTATATATATATACACGCATATACTCGTTCATATTCTCCAATCTTCTTCAGTGCTCCCACAGAAAAAATAAACCAAAGCAAAAAAAAAATCTTTTTTTCTCCGTTTCACTTTATTGTGATTTCGATTCGATCATTCATTGGATTCGAATCAATAATTCCTCAAATGGGCAGTTGCGTAAACTTGCGTTTAGTTTATTTATTCTCTCTTATATCCATAATTTTTCTGGCGTCGTTCTTCCGGGAAACGGCGGCGATGAGGCCGCTAGCCGGCGGTGACTTTTCCGGCGACTTGAACATCCTCCAGTCTCTTCAAAGGGGGCGCGTACCGCCTTCCGGAGGCAACCCTTGTACCAATATTCCCCGCGGCGGCCGGCGCGGCGGTGGTCGTGGCCGTTGCACTCTGGCCGAAGAAGTTGATTTTCCGGTGAGCCACCACGGCGGTCATCCACCGGAGACTTTTCCCGGCATTGTGGTGGAGTTTCAGGCGGCCAAAAACGCAACTGGGAAACAAGATCGGAGTTCTTGATCATTTTGATTTGTTTTAACTTTTAATTTTTACTTGGGAAAATATATTTTGTAAAGACGTATACGAAGCCAAATTATTTTTTTTTCATTTTATTTGTTTTTTTTATGGGTGCAACTACACCCATTTCGATGTAAATCCAATATTGTTTTATAGGTCAGATGGTAATTCCACGTGGAAAATCAGATTCTTTTAAGTTGTATTATATATTTTGGAAAAAAGTGCTTTAGTTTATTGGTTTTGGAATTTTTGTTGTTTCTTAAAAAAAAATTAAATTCGAATTATAAAATTTGTGAGTATGAAATTGTAGAATAATTTTAAATTTCACAAATAAATATAAAAACTTTCAATTTTGTAAAAAAAATACAAACTTTTGCAATTTTTTTGTCGAAAACCCACCTAACTTCGTTATATAGATTATAAGGTTTTCTATATCATTTCATATGTTACAATTTTGTATTCTCTCAACTAAATATCATGTTTGGCATTGGGAAGTTATGGGTATGTATTGGACTGATGAATTTTTTAATTAAAATGTACTAAAAATCCGTCGGTCTATTTGCGAATACTCAAAAATTATTTTGCGAGTAATATAGTTTGAGTATCTGAAAATTTAAATTTGAGTTCGGATTTTGAAATATAGTATAATTTTTCGGATTCGGATTCCCTAAAAATACCAAATATCTAACCCTATTTGAAATTCGAGTTTGGGGTCCCTAAACGGATCATATCCACGGGTAAGTCGAGAGGCCGCGAATCCGAGGAGATATTTGGTATTATTACTTTAAATAACAAAATATACAGAAGGTGATAGACAGATTAAACCCAATTAAGTTATGAAAAGAAAATCCGAAAGTAACAAAAAAAAAAAAAACTAGACCAAACTAAATTTTGCATAAATCGATTAAGTTATAAAAATGTCGGCCTTGACAAACAGCAGAACCGAACCGAATGGCAAAAATATTGTAAACCGTTTTAAACCGGAACGTAACCGCAAATTGGTAAACCGGATCTTCAACCGAAATGCCGAATCCTAGGTCCTTAAAAGTTAAAACCCTAACCTAAACCCCAAAATTGTCTCTCTCTGGAGAAGACGAATAAGAATTAACGCTTACACGAGAATCCGACGGAATCGTCTGGGCCTCTCGCCGCTTGGATCCCAACACACGAACACAGACCTTCTCTTCATTTCGCAGTCGGATTCCTAGTCAGGTACGTCGCCGAATCAAACTCTCTCTCTCTCGCTCTGAGCTTAGAATCTAGCTCCAGTGTTTGTGTCTATCTTTTTCTGAATCTTGTTCGTGTCTGGTCTTTTGGTTCTGTTTCTGTTACCCGTATTCTTTCTCTTCTTTCGGCACTAGGGATGTGGAATTTTCTTGCCTTCGTGGTGTTTGATTTTCGTCCGATGTGATTCCTGTTCGCTTTCCTGTTCTTTTTTATCAGTTTCTGAATCGGCGGGGGTTTAGATTGGGTAGCCTATATTCCCATTCCTTAAGTTTCTTGATTACTTCATCGATAATCAGTTATCCACCGCAATGTCAAATGGGTGACCGTATCAGGGTTTAGGTTCATTCAATATTTTCAGCAGTGTTCCAGTCGATCGATGCATATATATCCTATTCCTTAGCTTCATTTTTTTGTGCGAAGAGAGCAACTAGAAATCTATTTTATCCTAATTTGGTCACGCAATTGGAAAATTGTCCGAGTTGGATATGCTACTTCTGTACTTCTTTTTTTTTTTTCTTGGTGTGTTTGCTTTTTGACCATGTGTTCATGACAATATCAGGGTAAAATGAATTTTCCGAACATCAGGGATGTATTGACTTCGTTTAGTCCTGCATTAGACTATCTTGCCCTTAGCACTGGAGATGGCCGCATCAAGGTATCTGGAAACTTCATCTTTAGTGGTATTGAGATTCTGTTCTTCAAAGAGAAAACACATTGGTTTCTTATTAATGTATTTGTTTTTCTGTTCTGTAGATATGGGATACTGTTAAGGGTCAGGTCCAAACCGAGTTTGCTGATCTTGCAACTGCAGAAGAGACAAACTTGTATACCAAGGTTGGAAAGGGCCATCTTTCAGTTGATTTTACATGCATGAAGTGGTTGTCTTTGGAGAAAAAGGTAGCGATACTTTGTTACTTTAATCTTGCCTTGGGCTATTGATTCAGTGTACTTATTTCGTTACTTCAGTTAATAAGCTTCATTCTCGATATTTGCAATTTTGCAGAAGAAGAGAAAATTTGGGACTTCATTACTGATACTAGGAACAGGTAGTGGAGATGTTTTAGCACTTGATGTAGCTGCTGGTCAGCTAAATTGGAGGATAAGTGACTGTCATCCTGGGTGAGTGTCTCTCAATGAATTCTTTTAATGGTTTACTGTTCTTTGTTAAAGTATTTCACAGACAGTTTGCATTGTCTATTGTTGAATTCGAGATGCTATTTTTTTATTATGCGCCAGGCAGTTACTCTCTTTGTGCTTGTTTGTAATTATTCCCCTTGAGCTCACTGATTTTCTTGATCAGTTAAAGGTTTTTTACAATTGCATGTCTGTGTTTCCCATCATCTGCAGTGGTGTCAGTGCTGTTGCTTCTTCTAGACATGCTTCCTGCATTTACAGTAGTGGTGCAGATGGAATGATCTGTGAAATTGATCCTCATACTGGAAACCTCATGAGAAAATTGAAAGCTTCAACCAAAGCAATCTCTTGTCTATCTGTTTCACCTGGTATGACTCTACAAATACTTGTTTCAGCTCCCTTTTGTTTTTTTCAGAAGAAAACTGATTATTGTAAAAGATGATGGGATTTTTCAGGAAAAACCAAAGCGAATAAAATTGTTTTCTGATAATTCATTTCAGTTGAAAAATTGCATGACTAGTGCGAATTTGTTACTGATTTTGTTATGTTCTCTTTCCTTCTTCAATGGTAGATGGAAAAGTTTTAGCCACTGCATCTGCTCAGTTGAAGACTTTTAACTGCTCTAATCACAAGAAGATACAGAAGTTTACTGGTCATCCCGTAAGTACCCGTAAAACCTACTTTCATCCCTCTTTTCTAATCAATCACGTCTGATTCCTAGTAGACTGCTACATATTCGTTAGAAGTTAATAAATAGTTATTACAATTGCATAGGGAGGTGTGCGTTGTATGGCTTTTTCAGAAGATGGGAAGTACATCCTCTCATCGGCAACGGGTGAAAGATATATTGCTCTCTGGAAAACTGGTGGAGCCAAGAAGCAGTCTGCTAGCTGCGTTCTTGCCATGGAGCATCCCCCGGTTTTTCTGGATAGCCAATGCTTAACAGGTGAACAAGGATTACATGTGTTGGCTATTTCAGAAATTGGTGTCTGTTATTTTTGGCATGGCTCAAATCTTGAGGAGCTATCCAATGTGAAGCCTACAAAAGTCTCTTTACCTATTGAAGACTCTTTACTTCAACGTCACAAGGGCTCAGCACCTACAATCTTTGCCGCAAAATTACAAGGCATTTTGAAGCCTGGTTCTGCGCATGCCTTTATTGCGTTTGGTTTGCTGGTGAAGCCATCGTTCCAAAAAATGTTATTGCAGTTTGGTTCGGACTTGGTGTTGAATGCCTCTAAGGATGGTGTCCTTCTCCCAATCGATCATTCGGGTTCCAAGGCCAAGAAAGGGCTAGGCTTGCAAAGTAAAGGTATCTCTTTACGAGCCCTACTGTTTATTAGTCATGCATCTTGCTTAATCACATGAATTTGGGTGTCTTTGATTATTTTTCTTTATTATGTTTCTGTAAAATGATTTGATTGTTTCTACAGCTTCATACCATATGGTGACTCCATAATCCATGTTTTGTGGAATCCTGTAATTTCATTTCGTGGAGAATCTTTAACCTGAATACTGCCTTGTAACTTGTAGTTCTTTCTCTTTGTTGTTTCCTGTCCATCAAAATGGCTGATTATGGTTTCTTGATTAATAGTTACGGCACTAGACCGTGCTCATGCGGAGGATGCTTTGCTGCCAGTCCCAATTGTTGCTGACCTGGAGGACACTTGTGTACAACAAAATTTAGATACATATATGATTACTGATGTGGCTAATCAGGGTCAAGCTGCACTAGATGATGGAAATGGTAAGTTCTACATTACTGTAGGTTTATTACTGGTGGTAGACTGTGACTCTCATTTGTTTATCCTTTCTGAATTCTGTCTCCACCTGATATTTTCAAGAGAACGTAGTATATTGGGCATATGCAGATTTTAATTGTATGATTCTGTGATGGTCAAATGAAAATGGAGATCATTTCATGAGAAAATTACGATATAGACTGATACACATGCAAGGAAGGTTTTGTTGAGATGTTAATTCACTATGTTCTTTTTCTTATTTTGCATAGCAGGTCCATTAGCTGGAGTCGAGATGTCTCCTGAAACATTTTGCATGGAGGATAGGTTGAAATCGTTAGGGATACTGAGTAGTATGGATGAATCAAGCAATCTTTCCCATTCTTCCATAATTGAAGGGATTGATTTCGAGGCTAACCTGCCAGAAAAGAAGGTCTATTAATTGCTCTCTTTATGCTAAGTTCTATTGATGCTAATTTTTTTAGCATTTGTATTGACCACTGTCACTGACGCATGCCACTCTGAAATGTTTTTCTGAGTCTCCCTTTCGATTCTTCCTGTTGTAGCAGTTACATAAAATTTTCTTTTGGCAGATAAGGTCTGCGGTTCTGTCTATGGCACCTTCTTCTGCGTGCAAGACCTTAGAAACCCTGGTTGCTTTGTGGCAGACAAGGTTGATTCTTTGCTTTTCTTCTTTCATTATGCATTGTTGCTGCATGCTTGTTTACTCTGCTTGCACTTGTCTTTCTTTCAACAGGGCAGGTAGTGGGAGTCATCTTCTTCCATGGATATACAACATATTGATGAATCATAGTCATCATATCATATCTGAGGAACTGAAGAACCACAGGCTGCTTGATACATTGCTCAAGGTGAAATAGATTAGAGTTATGGGATGTTTATGTTTTTTAAAATAAGTTTCAACTTTCAATTACTTGTGCATTAATGTGGACTTTCTAGTTTCTTCTTTTAACTGTGCTAAAACTGAAAACTTCATTTGAATAATACAATGTAAAGATGATAAGTGTATGCACAAGTTCATTGAGATTCTTTCAACTCAGAAGCAATTGCAATTTTCAACCGTATTTTCGTCCTCATGTTCCATCCTCAAATATGCACGTCTCTTGGAAATTTCCATCTCCAAAGTATAAACTTATTAAAATATGGAGCATAAATTATTTGATGGTCTCCACATGAAATTCTTGAACACTTAGAGATATAATAAGTGGCATTGTGCATGTATAGAATTATTATAAGGTTGCTTATGATGGTCTGGAAGATAATATAGAGTTCTGCTACTAACTTGCAAGTGTCTTTTGGTGTGAAATGTTACTACATTGATAATTTAATTGCATAAACATTCTTTCAGATTACCAAATCTCGAGGGATGGCTCTTCAGCAGTTACTGCAGTTGTCTGGGCGCTTGCAACTTGTGACAGCCCAGGTCACTAATTCTGCACCAGTATCCGTTTTTAGATTCTTGAGTTGATTATTGTGGTTGTATTTTGATACACCGTCATTTTGGGCAGATCGACAAGACTGCAAATCAAACTCCATCAACAGCCCATGAAGAACAAATGGATGAAAGCGATGCTGATGAAGATGTAGAAGATCATTTCTATGGGGAAGACGATAATGAGTCAGAATTAAGTAGTGATGACGAGAAAGGTAAATGTATGTTATAGTTAATTTATGTTTTTTGTTAGGGCTCGAAACAGATGTTAAATATATTGATGTTAAAATCTACGAGAAATAAGATAGATTGGACTGATTCTGGATCGCCATCCTCTCCCTAAAACAAAGACTAGACTCGAGTTCCCAAAATTCGGATGATTCCTATGGTTCCTCTTTTCTGTTATTATCTATCTAAAGTTATGAAGTGACTTAAGATATTTAAAAAGAGTAATCATTTGTACATGCGGTTTTTGACGGGAAAAACACGTGATTTGTGTTTCCTTTCTGGTCTGTCATAAGGAATATATGTCTGTTTCTCAATCGTGATCTAACTTCTGTTTTGATTCTACATCAGGGGATACGAGGATGGAATAGTCACAGCTGCATTGTGCTGAAAGAAGAATACAAAAGGGTCATTGCAACTGACCTCCTAGTCATTTGAGGCTGCAAGTTCGGTTGCTCGTCTTCTCAGCTACACCCTGAAAATTTATTCTTGCATTCTGTTCTTCAAATCATAATTTTCCTAGCATATAAATTAATGCCTAGTAAGGTGAAGAAATTTTGCCTTTTATCCTTTTCTTTCACATGTAACATTAAAATACTGACTTGTAGTTGAGTATTTATTTAACGTGATTCCAAAGATCTAAGAAGTTGATTGGCATTGTTTATCCTCATGTTTGCTGTGAAATTGAATGTGCCAAAGTCCAGCCAAAAATAGTACGCAAAAGCTGGAACATATCTATATTGGCTGCTTTGGGATTTTTTGTTCTATTGATCAATTGAAAATTAACCACAGTTTATTAGAAATCGTAAGTATGCGATGCTTTTTTCGATATCCAGATTATTTCAGGTTTTGAATTAGGTCTACTCCAGTTCTTTACCGGAAGAATGCGTTCTGAGACCCTGGACAAGCCCATGAGGTAGGTTCCCTGACCAAACTTAGCTAACTGCGTTTAGAATTGTCTCTCGATGAGTTTTGCTTTAGTTGGTACATGATTTATTTCTTGCATTGAGAATTTGAATATGACTTTTAATCAAACTTTCAAGCCAGTGGATTACCCTTACGCTATCTTGTTCGAGTTAATGGCGGGAAAGATGCCATAGTTATTGTTGCAAACAGTTTTCCTGTGTGAACTCAATTTCGTAAACCAATGCTCTTTGTAAATGCTATAGCCTATAGGCATGCTTTCAGTATTTATGTTTTGAGGAATGTTCTTAGGGACCATTGAAATAGAATGTTTCTTTTAAATAAAGGCAATACTGCAGGAGTAGTTGTACAGGAAACTATATATTAATGTTGAAGAAGAAGTTTGCATCTTTACAGGATTCTCTCCCAATTGATGCCTACCAGGTAAGAATGCATCGGGAATTGATTCGTTTCTGCACTTACAATCATAGCATTTCATTCTTCTCTTTTGGTTTGACATGTAATTTGGAAAGCTTACTGCACCAGAGATTTATCTTTTTCCCTGCTCTGTTTTTCATCTTTTCTGTCGAAAGTTCTTGTTTCAATGTTTATCTTCCTAACGATTGTGATAAACCAGGCTTCCTTTACATTACCGTACATGAATTTGGATTCTCGTCACTGAACATCGCTGTGATATTACCATTCCCATTTTCACTTCCGTAATAACTGTTTTGATAATCTGCAGTGTAGTCTCTCCTACTGTGATACCCATACCTTGGGGGTGAGTGTGTGCTCATATACCTAGTGACGTAAGGTGATGGCCTGTGCGTGTTATAGCTGTGACTCACATACACAGGCTGAGGTTGCTCTCGTGTATTGGCGTGCCTAACCGGCGGCTCGTGTTGAAACCCTTCACTGTTAACAGATCTGACCTCTGTGTCATGTGGAAACCACTGGCTATGTGCATATCTAACCTGGGGCTCAGGAACACTTCCCGGGCTATGTGCATATCTAACCTGTGTCTCAGGAACAGTTCTCGGGCCATGTGCATATCTGACCGATGGCTCAGGAACACCTCTCAGGCTATGCACATATCTGACCGTGTGTTCAGGCATACTTCTTAGGCGATGTGTATATGCATCCGGTGGTTCATGCAGATTTGTTGGGCTAGGAGCATATCTATCGTGCGGTTCAAGCGGAAAGCGATAACTGTTGCTGTATCTATCCCAATGACTGTTATATCGATGACCACTGTAATCGTATCTATGCCCATATTCAGGAGGGTAATGATAAATCACATGAACTTCTCCGACATCTTTTTGTCCCGTTTGGTTTCCGGTGTCTTTCGCACTGTTTTCTGAAGCTGCAGGTGTTACCGACTCTGCTGCTGGTTTCTCAGGTGGCGGTTGTTCCTTCGACGGCTCGGGGTTGGGGGGGTGGAGCAGCCGCCTCAGCTGGTGAAGCAGCACCCTCGGCTTGCTGAGAAGTTTCTTCGGAAACTTGTGGCTGTGTCTCGGGATGATTGTCCACTTCGGGACCTTGTTGCCCATTCATTTCGGGTGCTACTGACATCTCAGGTTCGGTTTTCTGTTGATCTTCGTGAGAACATATGGTTGCTGTCTTCCTTGTCTTCCTAATAGCTTTGACTATCTTCTCTGGATCAGCCCAACCAACCACTGTCAACTTCTGCCCAGGGAAATCAACATAGATGTCATTTATGCCTGCATGATCGGAAAAAAAAAAACTCGGGTTAAAAAGAAACCGTGGGAACGATAAGATAAAAAGGTCGAAAGAAGTATCTATATTTTCCCGTCATTGCTT
This sequence comes from Tarenaya hassleriana, assembly GCF_000463585.1. Taxonomy (NCBI): domain Eukaryota; kingdom Viridiplantae; phylum Streptophyta; class Magnoliopsida; order Brassicales; family Cleomaceae; genus Tarenaya; species Tarenaya hassleriana. Next base: position 3,567,787 of record NW_010961290.1, on the reverse strand, counting down.
ACCGTTGATGCCGTGTAGGGCTTTCTTGATCTTTTGTACACACCCGTTACAATCCATCCGGACTTTGATCTCTGTGATCCTAGGTTTCTGCATTTCACCACCACGAACATTTGAATGGCTAGAACATGTCTAATGATACAATACACAGAAAAAGACAGAAGGAGGGTGACAAAATGAATTTCATTGTGGGTTTTGAGAATGTTTTACCTCTAGCTCCGAAGCCATGGTGGGCAAATGGAGGATGAAATGAAACCCTAATGGGTTTAGAGAGAGAGAGGATGAAGAGGGGGATGTGTACATTCAGAGGAGGAATCAAAAGGGTGTGGCTTTTTATTAGGGGTTACAAAGAGGGAATATTTGAAAGGAAAAAGTGTGTGGGATTTGTCAAGAATCTCTCTTTCTTGAAATAACATTGAATTCATGTCTAACGTATTTCTTGATGAACAGACACATTTCAATATTCCCTAAATTCAAAACACAATTTTGAACTCTTCCTTGACTGCGGACCGTCCTTGTAAAAAGAGACATCGTTATAGTTAAAAAAAAGGAATATTTATTTAAAAATATAAAAAAAAATACATGAATTTTGTGAAGGTAATGCAATTAATGGAATGCCCTGTCAAGGAATCATTTTGCCACAACAAAACGTGTAACATTATGAAATCGAAAATTAGCGATTCATGGATGGCGAAAGTATTCCCTTTATCCCACCTTCTGCCCTCTTTTTTATGTTGACTTTTTTTTTAATATATTTTCATCATATTATTATTTGTTTTGATTTTTTTTAATTTAATCTTTGGAAATAAAGTTTGATGGAGACTAAGAGTTGCATATTCTCTTCTAAAGGGCTTAAAAGCTTTGTGCACAAACTTGAAACTTGTCATGAAAACTATTTTTCATTATGGAAAAGTCCCTTTCTAGATTTTGTTCACATTGATTAATATTTAATATGATCTTTTTTGTTTTCATCCGTCTAAGAGAATTAATGTAAATATATTTTCAAATTTTATCGGAACTTTTTAATTTTGTAAATAACTAGAAGATATGGTCATTCTTGCATTCCGTTTTCTAAGGTTAAAAGGAATAGTTAATTTGGTGAACAAATATTTCTTTCACTATATATTATTTCTTTTGTTAACGCTATATATGATTTACTATGTTCTTTTGGTAAGTTTATTATGATATTGTACATTATGAATATTTAACCTTATGAAAGTGACCTTTTCATTGCATCAATAATCGTGGAATTGAGAATATGATGCTATGAATACAAAAGTTTGATGAAAATGTGGAAGTGAGACTGAAATATAGAAATTAACCTTTTCATTATATCAATAATCGATGAAATACATGTGACCCACATACAAGAGGATCACACGGTTTATTCGATACAACAAATTGAATAACACCGAAGACGAATGCCACTCAAAGTTTACAGAAAATCATAATTCCATCACGAAAATAAATGATTCATAGAAAATATGCAAGAAAATTTGAAGAATAATCTTGGATGTCGAATGGAATCCAATCGATCATTTCTTAATCGCACTCAATGCACTTTAATAGTACGAAGGTGTAGGAGTTTTGTACTCAGTCTTTGGGGAAGGAGAATAATATGGTGGAGGAGGTGGAGAAGTGTAGACATATGGGGGTGGTGGAGACTTGTATTCTGCCTTAGGGGCTGGCGAATAGTACGGTGGTGGTGGTGGTGAATTGTATGTATACGGTGGAGGTGAAGATTTGTACTCAACCTTTGGAGAAGGAGAGTAATATGGTGGTGGAGGTGGAGAGCTGTAGACATATGGTGGGGGAGGAGATTTATACTCAACTTTTGGAGATGGTGAATAATAAGGTGGTGGAGGTGGAGATTTATAGACATATGGTGGTGGAGGTGACTCATACTCAACCTTAGGGCTTGGTGAATAGTATGGTGGGGGTGGTGGAGAATTGTATACATAAGGTGGAGGTGGAGATTTATACTCAACCTTGGGGGAAGGAGAGTAATAAGGAGGTGGTGGTGGAGAAGTGTAGACGTATGGAGGGGGAGAGGACTTGTACTCAACTTTAGGGGTTGGCGAGTAGTAAGGTGGAGGTGGTGGAGAACTGTATACATATGAAAGGGGAGGAGACTTGTACTCGACCTTTGGAGAAGGAGAGTAATACGATGGTGGAGGTGGGGATTTGTAAACGTATGAGGATGGAGGAGATTTGTAGTAAACTTTCGGAGAAGGAGTGTGGTATGGGGTAGGTGGTGGGGAGTTGTAAATATATGCATGAGGTGGTGATTTATATACAATCTTAGGAGATGGAGAGTAACATGGAGGAGGTGGGGGGCAAACGCAAACGTGTGGGTAAGACGGTGATTTGTACTCAACCTTTGGAGAAGGAGAATAATAATGTGATGGTGGGGGAGATTTGTAAACGTAGGAGGTTGGAGGTGACTTGTACTCCACCTTTGGACCAGGTGAGTAGTAAGGCGGTGGTGGAGATTTGTATACATATGGAGATGGTGGAGACTTGTAATAAACTTTTGGAGATGGGGAGTAGTATGGCGGTGGAGGTGGAGAACTGTAAACGTAAGGGGGAGGTGGAGACTTGTAATAAACCTTCGGGGATGGAGAATAGTAAGGGGGTGGTGGAGACTTGTATACGTACGGTGGTGGTGGAGATTTGTAATCAACCTTTGGAGAAGGTGAATAGTATGGCGGTGGAGGTGGAGAACTGTAAACGTAAGGGGGAGGTGGAGACTTGTAATAAACCTTCGGGGATGGAGAATAGTAAGGGGGTGGTGGAGATTTGTATACGTACGGTGGTGGTGGAGATTTGTAATCAACCTTTGGAGAAGGTGAATAGTATGGCGGTGGAGGTGGAGAACTGTAAACGTAAGGGGGAGGTGGAGACTTATAATAAACCTTCGGGGATGGGGAGTAGTAAGGTGGTGGTGGTGGAGATTGGTATACGTACGGTGGTGGTGGAGATTTGTAATCAACCTTTGGAGAAGGTGAATAGTATGGCGGTGGAGGTGGAGAACTGTAAACGTAAGGGGGAGGTGGAGACTTATAATAAACCTTCGGGGATGGGGAGTAGTAAGGTGGTGGTGGTGGAGATTTATATACGTACGGTGGTGGTGGAGATTTGTATTCAACCTTTGGAGAAGGTGAATAGTATGGCGGTGGAGGTGGAGAACTGTAAACGTAAGGGGGAGGTGGAGACTTATAATAAACCTTCGGGGATGGGGAGTAGTAAGGTGGTGGTGGTGGAGAGTTGTACACGTACGGTGGTGGTGGAGACTTGTATTCAACCTTTGGAGAAGGTGAATAGTATGGCGGTGGAGGTGGAGAACTGTAAACGTAAGGGGGTGGAGGAGATTCGTAATTTACTTTAGGAGCTGGTGAATAGTATGGCGGTGGCGGAGGAGAATTATAGACATATGGGGGCGGTGGAGATTTGTATTCAATCTTTGGCGATGGGGAATAATAAGGTGGTGGTGGTGGAGATTTGTAGATGTACGGAGGTGGAGGAGACGCGTATTCTACTTTTGGGGACGGAGAGTAGTATGGTGATGGTGATGGGGCTATCGGAGACGGAGACTTGTACTCTGTCTTTGGTGACGGTGTTGGTGGAGAAGGATACGTGTATGACTCAGAGGCGGAAACAACAATCGTAGCCATGACGGTAAAGGAAAGAGCATAGACGAGCCCCATCCCAGGGGAAGAAGCCATTCTTTTTTTTTTTTGGTTTCTTCACCAACACCTCTTTTGTGTTTTGTGATTTGGATCGTGGATGGTGTCGGCCCTTTTATAGAGCCTCCGAGATCGGTTCTGTCTTTTCTTTTAATCCAATTTGGTCGTGTCGCTGCCTGCAACCTTCGAAGACGTGAACCCATGTTCCAGAGAATTATTGCGAAACATTTGAAGAAGTCGTGGGATGAACGTGCCATTCTGCATTCTTATATGTCGCTTGGATGGTTAATTTGGTCATTCCATTGAAATAATTCACTCAATTTGTTTTTGTTAATTTATTATACATAATGTATAATTTACATTACATTTATACCTCAATAGTCAAGTCGATTTAGTTTATCTTACAACAATGGCTCTTTCGCATTATGATGTTTTGTTTAAGATTTTAATTTACTGATTTTCTTAAGATAAACTACTAAATAAATACGATTGAAATTACAAATTTGAATCATTGGACAAAAATACCCTCGGAAAATCTCAAACTGATGGGCTTGTGATTTTTTTATTTATGGGCCAATTCGAACTCAAAATCCGAGTCGGGCCGAGTCAAACCGGCCCGTTTACTCTCCCACTTAAAATGCATATTCATAAATAAATTAAGCACAAAAACCCATTATTTACAATTAAAAAAAATAATCACTTTCGGTATATATTCTGATTCCGATGCATCACAATATCATAATTTGATTGGTGCATATACATATGTATATATGTGTGTGTATACACTCGGGTCGATTTATGTCACTTTGGGCCCTCAAGCATGAAGATTTAGACTTTCCTCTAAGACAAAATTTGTTTGGAAAACTCCTTTCTGTTTCTGTGTTGTTTTATCACACAAACAAACACAAAAGGACCATACAAAAGTACTTTTAAGTTTGAATTGAATCCACCACACGTGCAAAATTTTTTAAATAAAAATGTCGGTATAACATTCCAAAATACCATTCCTTTATTTATTCCAATAAGCTTTTATGTGACACGTTTCCGAATTTTATAAACAATAAATTTCTCTTACTAAAAATAAAAATGGATCATATATCTCGGATATTTTATATAGTTTACGAAAGTATGCGTTCGTAAACCTAATTTGATCAAATGGTTATCGAATATTAAATCAAATACGGCAACGTTCTACAGATATCTGTCACACGGAAGCTCACACGATGTACAGAAAAAATAAAAATAAAATACAATACAATAAAATACGAATATATATTGTATGGTTAGTGTTATTGGACGGAAGATTCATTGAATTTTTTAATTATAAAAAAAAAGATATTATTTGATTTATAAAAAAAAGGGTGCAGTGCAAAAGCAAATACCGCTTTGTTTCAACGGTTGGTGTCTGATCTCAAACATCATTTAGAATTTCCAAACTCTAATTTCAAAAGATTATATACAATCAACTAATGATGCATAAAAAAAAATCTATTTTTGTCGTCCATTCGGTTAAAAAGTTGGTGTCGGAATCTAAGGGTCGAGATTAGGGCTGGGCGTTTCGGTTCGGTTCTTCGGAACCGGACTGAACCGATCCGTTAAAACAATATTTTTCTCGACCCGAAACCGCTGTTATTTTCCGAACGGTACCATTTTAGAGAACCGAATTTTTCCGGAACCGAACCGAACTTTAAAAATTCTGAAAAACCGAATATTTTTAAAGGAAATCTATCATTTTTTTAATAAAACCCGAAACCGAACCGAACCGATACCAAAACCGAACCGAACCGAATACAATAAATAACCCGATTGATACCTATTTTTGTAAAACCGAAAGAACCGAACCGATTTATTCTGTCCCGAATCCGAACCGTTTCCCGAAACGCCCACCCCTAGTCGAGATGGACATTTTCCGTTATTTTTAGTTTCAGATTTGTTTTGAAAAATGCATTATTTAGTTTGATTCACTTGTTTTTGATAATTTTTTATTATCATTTCATTCAAATTATATAACTAATTTTGTTTAGAATTTAACTCAAAAATAGTTATGTGTGTTATTTGCTTCGAATGTATAAAAAATAAACATCATTTAAAACCTTTTTAAAAAGGTTATGTGGTCAGACGTTGGGTGAAACGGTTGATCCAAAGTGTCAATCATTTTGATCCCTTCCATTATCAAGTTTTGTTTACGGGTTTTCATTTGTTTTTCTTTATTTGTTGATGATCATCATCCAAATTGAATTTGGACAATTGTTTAACATGAAAAAGTAAACTAATCTGAGATTATCATCAAATAAATTAAATATATCATAACTTCAAAATATCCAATACGAAAAGTCTATTGAAATGATTTAAAAAAGTATATATTTAAAAATAATGATATTGAATGATCACCGATATACACGCAATCTTATAGATCAATACAGATAGATTAGTTTATGCGCGTGTACGATATATTATTATTATTATTATTATTTAAACTACGTTATATCAAAAATATATTTACTTTGCTATTCTTACTTCAACACATATTTTCTCCAATCGTGATAATGTGATCAATATGACCCAAAATATAGTGGATCATATTTTGATTTTATTGATTATAACATTAAATTTATGGTGATTTCACTAATTTATTATGTTCATATATTTCATATCTTACTAATTATTTGATTTAAACGTCATAAATTTAGTGTTATATATGACCATATTTAGAGAATGGTATATGTTGAAATAACAAAAAAAAAGATAAGGTTATTTTTTATAATGACACTGTTTAAACTTGTCAAAGATATGAAAAAGAAAGTAATTTCAACGACGGGTCATTTTTAGCTTTGGTCTTCTTGTCCCCACCAAGTAGTACCTAAATCCCATCTATTGCTAAAGAAGAGGCAAGTTACAAAAACGTACAAGAACCCCGATGTGAGGAATATCAAAGAGAGGGGTATTTTGGTCATTTTCCAAACCTGTCCCGTTCCGTAGAAGGAATCTCCGACAATTACGGCCTCTGGATAATGCTGACGCCGTCCACACAGAGTCAAAAGCGTAATAAGATATAGATACGATGACTCCTAAATAATAAAGTTTAAAACCTCATTGACATTTAGACGTATATATTAGATGAAATTAAAATCTAATACATTTATTTATTTCAATATCAATCCCAACACTATTCAATTTTTAATTACTGTAGATTTAATCTATTAGTTTTAATTTACAAAGTGGAGCTGCTATAAATATCATGTTACATGAATGATGATTAGAAAATTTTGTAACAAAATAAAAAAAATCAGATGTTACTGGAAAGTGGAAACTGAACTGAAGTTACTTCCATAAATAATACATAAATTAAATATTTTTTGTTTTAAAATTCAAATTTCACAATAAAAATTTATACCGTTAGCTAACGCCGTCAAGACTTTAACCTTTAGGAAACAAAAAAACAGGCGCCCCCTATTAATAACTCAACGTGACATATAATTAATTTATTCATATTTATTTTATTTCTTCTCAAAAGTCACGACGAGCTAAATAAATTGAATTCATCGACAGAGGGTAAGAAAAAAATCTGTTTGAAAACAAATCAACCCCGGTATATTTAGAGAGAGAAATTGAAGAGAGAGAGAGAGAGGTGTTCGCGTTTGCTCCTGCTCCAGAGAGAGAGAGAGAGAGAGAGAGAAACAGGAGATCTGGCAAGAATCGTAAGAATTCCTCAACATTCTTTTAAATTTCTTTCTTGGATTTTCTCTTTCTGGGTCTTTTTTTAATTCTTCTGTTCTTGCGTGGTCGTTAACTTGTTCTTTAGCTATTTGGACATTCTTTTCTATGGAAAGAGCTGTGAGGATTCAGTGTTCTGATTTTTGTTCTGGTTGATGAAGCTATTGGTGTTTACTTGTTTCATCTTCTTGAAACCGATTATCACTTAGGGGGCATATCGCGATGACAACGGCAAACCTGTTGTGTTGGATTGTGTAAGAGAAGCCGAGCGAAGGATTGCTGGGGCTTCGTATATGTAAGATTGCTGCTTTCTTTCCCTTACGCTTCTGTCGATTGCCTTCCGATCTCTTAGGTTCTTTTCTATTTGTTTGAGTCCTCTCTATCCTCTTATCTTTCTGGAATTTTTTTTTTGATTCATCTGTTTCAGTTTCATATATTTCCATTTTTTTTTGGCGGCAGGAACGTCGTTCAGTCTTATGTTCTTGGTGTATGTTGTGGAATTCAACAATTTCTTCAATTTATGGAAGAAATTGTTGTAACTTCTTATGTTTTTGGAAGAAATAGTATTGATTTCTTAAATTTCGTGTGTTCTTATTATAAAGTGGTAGCTTGTCTTATTTTCCATCCTGGAACATAGATCCATACAAATGATACATCAGAAAGCTTATGACGCATGATACAATGGGTTCCGTTCTCTGTCGGGGCGAAACTTTGTCTGCCCGGTCTTGAAATCTTGGGGTTTGCGTGAACAAGGCAAATTTTTCTGGTGAATGGACCCTTTTTTTTTCCTCCTTCGCTGTTTTGAGATTTAGTGGACATCTCTCTTGATGTAGAGGTAATGGGGAGAGAGCTGGTCGACATACACATGGATAAGAAGTCAAGCAGTTTTGTGGCACATTCAAATGGGTCGTCTGATGGTAATAAAATCCATGTCTCTCCTAAGATCTCGGACAGCAATATCGAGGCTGAGACAGTGAAGGAATGGACTGAGCAGAGCTTGGTCGGTAATGATGCCCATGAGGGACAAGAAGTTCTTGGTGTCAAAAGTACAAATTTTGAGGGGAGAAATGAGAAACCCGGCTCCCAGAAATCTTCTGGTGATAAGAATCTGAGCTCCCGGGCCAATGGGAACGGCACTGTCACGAAGCCATTTGCTCTGGCAACTGAGAAGCGTGCAAATGGAAACCATTCTTCAGGAAATGGTAACAGCACAACCTCTCCCACTGCATCAAAAGGTTCACTGGTAATGAAGCTCAGTACTTTGTATAACTCATCTTTATCTCTCCTTAAAATTTTAAAGAAATGAAATCTGTTGTTTCTGAACCCATGCTTCAGTTATTCTTTGGTTAGTAGTTCCTAGGGCCATGTGGATCTTCTCTATCATGATTTGATCAAATTGACTAACCTTCCTCGTATAACAAGTATTGAACTTCTGCAGCACCATTTTAGATCTATTGGTGTTTCAAGTGATTGTTGAATGGAACTGATAAATTTTTTCATTTTTTTAATCTTTATCGTTAGCCCAATTCTCCCCTCACTGCCAGGAAGCCCACAGAGTACAAAAAGCATCGCGATGAAGAGGATAGTTGGTCTGTTGCTTCCTCGTATCCTTTCCATGAAACTAGATGCTTACATACACAAAGTTGTTTTCGAGCATCTATGTTTTGTTGTGATTTTAAGGCTTTGATGATCCTTAGCGACGCATAGCTCAGTTTCCTCCATGAAAACAATTAAACCCAAGGTAACAATTGGAGTTGCTCCAACATTTAGGAGTACCGCGCGGTTGGAGAGACGAAAAGAGGTACTTTATTCGTTAGTTGTCACTATCGGATACCGTTTTTAGAACTCTTTATCATTTGTGCCACTCTGCTAATTTCCTATGCGATTGGGTTTCAGTTTTACCAAAAGTTAGAGGAAAAACACAAAGCACTCGAGGAAGAGAAACAAGAGAACGACCAAAGGCTTAAGGTGTGTATACATACACCTATGGATGTGTGTATATATGTATGTATTGTCTATCTACATTGATGTGCATGTGTGTATTGTTTTTCTCCGCGTGATAATACCGTCTTCACACAATTTCTTGAGATGATGACAGAAAATGCGCTTCATTTTGTTTAGAAATAGCATGAATCTGCATTCTGCAATTACAGACTATATAGTGTTTAATCTCCCATAACAATGCGGTTCTTGCACGTCTTCGTGAAATGGTTTTTTATTCAGGAAGCAGGAGTTGCAAGTTATATATTATGCTTTATTCTGTATGATATCTTGTTCTTGTTCATGTTCTCGGAATATATGATGAAGAAAATGTCGTCTATCGTCTTTAGGAAGAGCAAGAAGCAACAATTAAGCAGCTCCGTAAGAGCATGGCTTACAAAGCTAATCCCGTACCGAATTTCTATTACGAGGGTCCTCCACCAAAAACCGAACTAAAGAAGGTATGTTAACAAAACCTGTCTCTTCGCTGCAATTTTTCACCTATCGGTTGTCCAGAAATAACAAAAATGTTGACACAACGTTCACATGAAAGACGGATTTTGGTTAACAACATCCGCATTTTCAGAAATCGGATTTCGGCTTTGTCTCTGTTTGATTAATAAGAAGCTTCTATAACTTGTAAGCTTCCCTTCCATGCTGAGTTCCCTTCTTCTTTGTTGAAGTGCAGTAAGACAGAGACAAAGCATTAGCTTATCACCATAGCTGGGCTGGTTTTTGTACATAGTTTATGGCGGTTCTAAGCCATCATAGATTTATCACCCTGCTTAAATAATGTATATATATACAAAGAAGAGGATGGAGCTTTAACATTCTACACCTTTGTTTGCACAGTTACCACTCACTCGGCCCAAGTCGCCAAACCTCAACCGAAGAAAGAGCTGCAGTGATGCGGTTAAATCATCGTGTCAAGAGGAGAAGGGGACGCATTGTGATCGATACCGAAACAGCATGGATGGCTGCAAGGGAGAGGCCAGAGCCACCAATAGCCCAAGGTTCAAGGCGTTGGCGAACAACAACAGCCCGAGGACGACTCCCAAGACCAGCGGGAATCATCCGAGAAAACACACAAAGGGTTCTCCTAAGTCCGCCCCTGAGAAACTCTCGAGAGCAGAGAAAGCGACAGCCCGAACAAGCGGAGAAACCCATGAGAAGATCACTGGTGAGACCACCGGAACTGACTCTGGTGTCGCTGTTGCGTGATGAACGCGAAATGCGAGTCTTAGTTTCTTCAACTGACATGGAGAGTGAGAAAACAAGAAAAAGGGTAACAAGAACAAGATCTGAGGTATCCAGGAAACAAAAAAACAAGAACTTGATCTAAAATTTCCATATTTTTTCTGAAAGTGATGGAGGAAAACGACTGTGCTCACTTGTTTATTTTGTGTTTCTGCGGCTGAAATGACTGCGTTACTTTGGTTTGAGAACTGATGTGAAATGTATATTAAGGTTGTTTTTCTCCTTTGAGATCACATTGGTATAAATGAATCAAAGTGTCTCATGGTCATACACAGATTAAAAAATCAAAGGGCAGTTGTGTAAATACGATAAAGTTAAGTATATGTAGCTAGTTTTTAAAATCAAATTTAACGTAAAATACATTAAAAATTAATTCAACATTTATAGCAAAACCACAAAAAAAAATTACGAATATTGGACAGGAACTAGAGTAGTCTATTATATATTGCACAAAAAACAAAAACACATATTTCGCCAAAATACCGCAAGATTCCAGATTTCCATAACTACCCAAACTTCACTACCAAATTTACATTACCTACCCTTTCCCCCCACAACCAAACACACGTTCACTTCTTCCCTCTCCTCCCAACCTCCTTCGCCGGCTTTTTCGCCGGCGATTTAACGCTCTTTGGCTTCCTCACCGGAGACTTCACACCCTTCGCCTTCTTCATCGGAGACTTCACGCTCTTCGGTTTCTTCGGATTTTTTGCCGGCGTAACTTTGTTCTTCGTTGTCGCCGCCGCAGCACCGTTTTTTCTCGCCTTCTTTGACGGCGAATTCTTCTCCACCGCCGCCTTCCTCTTCACTCCGCCGGCGGTTCCCGCCTTCTTTGGCTTATCTTTCTCCGACAGAGCAGATTTCTTCACCGGAGCTTTAGCCTTAGGTTTGGCCACAATGGCGGAAGCAGGAGATAGTTTGAACGAGTTCTTCACCTTGACGAGCTTTCCAGAGGCAACAAGACGCTTTAGTTGAATCAGAAGAAGCTTCCTGAAATTCCCAGGCAATTGCTTGTGATTCTCCTCAATGTACTTCGTGATCGCGTACTGGCTCGATCCTGACCTCTCCTTCAAAGCCAATATCGCGTCCGTGATCATCTAACACAAAACGAATGGATTCAGAGTAAGAATTTCAAACTCTCGGACTGAAAAACAGCAACGTAGCAACTTTACAGCATTCAGATCCAGAATCTCCTACTCGTGACCCCCGAATATCAGAATTAAATCAGAGAAAAAGATGAAACACGGCATCGCAATCGCAGAGACGAGATTCATGGAAAGAGGAATCGAAACACACCCAAGTAAATAAGAATCAGAAGAAAGCAAATCAAAGAACCAGATTGAGAATAGGGTTTGTGAAGAACTTACAACTACAAAAGGAGGATGCGAAGAAGCCGGGCGTGATTTCTTCGGTGCCACAGTGTTCTTCGCTTTGGTTTCCTTGACTGACTTCGGTTTCTTTGGTTTCGTAGCATCATCGCCGGAGAGAGCTCCGGTCACTGGTGGTGCAGAAGAAACGGAAAAAGAGGCCATAACGAAGAAACAGAGATTCTTCTTACTGAAAGACAATGAAAGAGAGGGCGTTTTGGTTTTCCAAAACTACACGGACGGTGGAGGAGGTTTATATGGCGAGAGTGACACGAGATTAGATGGCATGTGATTGGTTGAGAAGATGTGACGCGGATCGATATAGTTTTTTAAGAATATGAAATCTGGACCGTTGATGTAAAGTCTTATAGACGGTTAGGATGTAGAGTATAGACTGACGTGGATCGTGGTTCAAAAGCCGTGGGTTTTCAAAATTCAATTCAATTACACCTCCTTTTATTGAGATCTATGTTGATATTATATTGGTAAATAATTGTTTTAAATTTTAATTCATTACTAGTTTATAAAAGACACTATAATAGTTGAATTATGCGATCTTTTAAAAATGAACTCTAATATATATGAGAACGATCTGGTTAACGATCAATAACAATATTATCATCGGAAATTATCGAGTAATTGAACAATAAAAAAAAAACTAGGTTGTCTATTCTCTGTGATGGACTTCAGGGCTCTATTGTTAATTGTGAAACATCCTCTGGAAAAAAAAAAAAAAAAAGCAGTTGGCAGTGCCAACGCTGGGATTGACAGAAAGCAAAGAACCGTAAGACAATCAAGCATCTCTGTGTTTTTTTTTTAACATGAAGATTCCTTACTGTAACATCAGAATTTCCATTAGTATACGCTATGTTTGGAAAAATAAGGTTGCTCCAAAATCAGATACCAAAGTGTTTTTTTTTTTTTTTGGTACTCTGTCATAAAAATCCAACAACGACCCATCAAAAATGGCGAAAACAGAAATTTACAAAAAAAAAAAAAAAACCCTGCATTTAACTACTGAGAAATGAGCGGTTGAAACTTCAATGACTCAAATTTAAACCTTATTTCTTTTCCTACGGTTAAACCTCTTTCTTGATTATATATGCATCACCAAAAACCCAACAGAAATACCTTCTTCGCCCTTTTTTTTTCCCTCTCGGGGCGAAGAAGGGGACAGTTTTTTTTTTTTTTTGCAAGAAAGCGAGATTCCGGATTATAAACCCTAGAATCTCTTGATCCATCATCCCCTTTCTGTATCGGCGGCTCGGTCACACTTGAAGAAGATCTATCATACATAGTTTTGCCTCAGGTAAACGGCATTGCTTCTAACTTGTGCCGTACGGCAACTAAGCATGTAGCCCTACCGTGTACCTCAAGGCATCTTCTTTGTTCTATGATCATTATATTTTGAAACCAATGCTAACCTTTTTAGTTATGTTTCTGATGCAGCGAGTTAATATTAGTCTCCGGAAAAAAAAAGAAAATAATGGTGATGGTCGGAGAAGCCCTGAGTCTGTCAACCTCGTCATCCTCGTCGCTATGCGAATCAGAAGTCGACGAGCTAGAGAATATGCTGTTGCATCCGCCGAGGCTCCCCACCAAGAAACGCCTCTCGAAACAGCTCTCGATGTGCGAGACGAGGCGTGACATCGCCTGGGAGCGCCGCCGCCGCCAGATGCTCTTTCCCGGCCGCAAACGCGGCGGCGGCCGAGGAGAGACGGACCAGAACTGCGGCTTGACGGACGAAGATCTCAGAGAGCTCAAAGGGTCGATCGAATTAGGGTTTGGGTTTAACGAGGAAGAAGGGCAACAACTCACGAGTACCTTGCCTGCTTTGGATCTTTACTTCGCTGTTACCCGACAAATCTCACCAGTTTCCACTCCGGGAAGCGGAGGATCTACGTCATCTTCGTCGTCGTCCATTCTCGGTGACCGGTCGTTGTCCTTTGGCAGCCCGAGGGGCGACTCCGACTCGTTAAAAATTCTTTCCCCGGGTAAGGGCGCTCATTCATATATATATATATATATATAATAGATAGATGCTTGTTCCGTGAGAAACCGGGCTTAATTAATGATATGATTAAGAATTAAAATATTTTATTCTAGTTAATTGGAGAATGGTGAAATTAGTTAAATTGTAATAATGTAATTAGAGTCGATGTTTGGAGAGCTCCTAATGATATAAAAAAGAAAAACTTAAGATGGATACTAGTTAATAGGTTCAAATTGTTAACTTGGCTGTTTTCTTGAAGGGTATTTATGTTAGAAATATTTTTATTTATTAAAATCTAATTAAATTTGGGCGATTATTATTTTATTAAAATTGACCGTTCTAATTAAATGTGATCCAGGGGACGACCCTCAGCAGGTGAAAACAAGGCTAAGGCATTGGGCACAAGCTGTGGCATGCTCTGTCATGCAATCTCACTGATGATACCACACACACACAAATAGAGTGGTTAAGAGACTAATTTTACGGAAGCAAATTTTATAAAAAGGTTGTGACTGAAATGCAAAATGAAAAAGATTCAGGGGTTTTTCTGAAAATTTTTATTTTTAGCAAATAGATAATAGCCTTTTGTTAGGGATTTATATTTTTTTTCTTCTTCATCTGTTTTACTATGTAATTTATGGCCTTTATAGACTAACGTCAAACTTTCTTTTGGCTAGAAAAAATAAAAATAAAAATTAATTATATATATATAAATTAATTTTGGATTAAAGATTTAATCTTTATAAACCGAAAAATTGAATCCCAATCGAACGTCAAAATATTATAATACCTGATAATTTTGGTTGTCCTATTTGGTAATTTGGTCGTTTATAAATTATAATAGATAATAGATATCACTAAATATTATAATACCTAATATTATGTTAAAAGCCCCCTTTTTCTGTTCATTTTTTTAATTATAAACATTAATAAAAAGTGAATTTATTTCGAAAATAATATATCATTCAAAAGACAAAAGAGAAAAGGAGAATGTTGTCAGCTTTCGACCTTTAGCCAGCTTTGCAGGTTGCAACCAATGGCGAAACGATAAAGAATTCGATCCGACGACAATGCATGCACAAATGCGGTGTATATACACACAAATCTCTCTCAAAATCCCCAAGATTCTCCAAGAACCCAAGAAGATCCCGAAACTTCACTCCGTTTCCCTCGCATAATCTGCAAAAACCAAATCGGGAAATGGCTCTGAAATCTCCGCCGTACGGTCACGGTACCTCCGCCGCTGGCTCCGGCGGCGGAGCACCTAAATTCTCCGGCACAACCGTGGCGATGATCGCGCGCGCGAAGCAGACGACGCAGTCTGTGATTGCGACGCTTCGGCCATGGCGAGAGCTCTTGGACCTCTCGTCGCTCTCTCTCCCTTACTCGTACGAGGAAGCCATGGCGCGTGTTAGGCACAATCTCGGCTACTTCCGTGGGAACTACGCGTTCGCCGTCCTAGCCGTCGTCTTCCTCGGCCTCATCTATCACCCTTTCTCTATGATTGCATTCATCGTCGTCTTCGTCGGTTGGATTCTCCTCTACTCCTCCAGAGACGCCACCGACCCGATTTCGATCTCGGGTCGGGTCGTAGACGACTGGATCGTGCTCGGAGTTCTCAGCTTGGTCACGGTTTTGGCTTTGGTTTACACAGACGTCGGTGAAAATGTATTGGTTTCATTGATCGTCGGTCTGGTGATCGTCGGAGCTCACGCCGCTTTCCGGTGTACGGACGATTTGTTTCTCGACGAAGAAAGCGCGCGGCAAGGTGGGCTCGTCACCGCCGGCGGAAGACGGAGTACTTCAGGATATCATCCGATCTGAGTCGCCGGGCAAAATGTTACTAATTTTGGGTTTTGCTTGAAACCGAAAGGATTTTGGCTTGAACTTTGAAATTCCCAGGATTCAGGGATGAGATTTTTTGTGTCAACTGGGTATCGTACTTGTGGAAATTGTTGAAAATTTTGATTCTGCATTTTTGCTGATGTGAGCATTCGCCTGCAAATGAAAGCTCGTCCTCTTGAATTCTATTGGGCGTGTTCATTCCATGTTCCTGTCGAGCATGTTATATGCGAGAACTTGAACAAAACACTGCCATTGATGAATCATGGATTCCGTAATCGCAAACTTTTTGGCACAACAAAACAGATTCGTATACTCAAGAAACTCTAGTCGAATTCATACAGTCAACATTACAAATGCCATACCGAGAAATCCGAACTAAACATTGGGTTGGAGAAACAAGGTAAGTTTTCTCGGTCAGTGAAGGTTTCTTATAACCCGGACAGAAAGAAGCAAACATCCAAACAACGAGAACGCTAAGTGTGATATGGAAAAAGATTAAACCGAGTTCAGTACGTGATTCTTAGGTTAACCTGTTGTTATCAGTCTTCTTCGAGATTGATGGAATCCTTGAACTTTGCATACAAGATTTTCTTCAGCTCCGCCATTTGCACAACAATGGTTTCCTTCTCTTCCTCGAGCTTTTCGAGGTCCTTGCTAGTCACATCTTTCATCTCCTCTATCCTCGTCTCTACCTCTTCCACTGGCACATGAACAAAGACTTCTCCAATTTGGAACCGAACGATTTCCTCATCCGCCAGAATCAACTCGTTGCCTGCGTCCTCTAGATTGTCACATTTTTCCTGGCAAAAAGACGACGTGGCGAAATTTGAAGCAAACTAACAAGAAACCACCGCAATATAACCATCATAGAAAACATGCTGCAAAACAATAATACATCTAAAGATGCGAAGCTCTGCGTAAAACATAATGGTCTGACTTGATAATCCACAAATGGCCATGAGTCTACCACAAAGGAAAAAGCCACAATGAGAACTTTCATGGAGGTAGCGCAGTAATGGTTCCGAGTACTATACCTCCGAAAGCCAATTATCAATCCCAGATTTTCCCTTTTCACAAAACCCATATGAATGTGATCTCATGGACATTTTAACTGGTCTTATGAGCAGCCAAATATAACATCCAGGGTTCTATCCGCAATGCAATATTAGATCCACTAAAATAGCAGAACATTTAAGCCAGAAAGGGTACCATTACCAAAAGATCGGATCAATGAAAAAAAAGAAATTTCATAGAAAATCCTGCAATCAAATCCTTTATTTATCCAAGGACATCCGTCCAATTCAAAACATCGCCCCCTGTTCTCCCTGACACTTGGATTGATCCTATGAGAAGCCAAAATGACACCCAAGCTTCCATCCTTAATGAAACATCCAATCCACTAAACCAGCTGAAACATGAACTCAGATACAGCATCGGAAAATCGAATCACTTCACACAAGAAACCTAAAACCCTAGAATCGAGTACTACAGACAGAAACAAATGAAACCCAAAATCGAAATCCAGCCGTCGAGTGAAGAAGCTAAGTACAAAATCATCAAACCCATTCTGATAGAAATTTACCTTGGCGGCTTTGATTTCGTCTTCGAGTTCATGGAACCTGTTGTTCAATCGACTGAACTTGTTGATGTTCTGTTGATCTTCCCACGTCACTTCCGTTTCAGACCCACCTCCCTGAAAATCACACAGTGCGTTGGATCAACCAATCGAGACACCTCAAGAAAATGCAGGAGATGAAAATAATCGAAACAGCGAAATCTAAAAGACCTCACCTGCTGCATTTCGTCTCTCTCTCTTTTTCCTTGGAGAGGGAAAAGAAGGAAGAGAAACAAATTGAGGGGGGTAAAAATATAACACATGCATGATGTTTCTAATATATCATATTGGGTTCTATATTGGGCCTCGGCCCATTTCGAATGTGGCAGTTTAGAACACGGTGGACATTTCCGTTCGATTCCAGTTCCGTTATAGATAACCATATAGTATATATAGAAAATAAATGGATTATAAATTCTTTAAAACTAAAAATATCAAATAATATAAAAATAATTGATTTTTCTAAACGAATATTTTTATCCAAAAATAGAAACCGAAACAAATTGAATCGAATATAAAAGCTAAAAAGCGAATTTAAATCGATAGTACGTCGGATGCTTCACGGTCTCGTCAAGGTCCGGACCAGATGAAGCATTTGCTCATGATTGTAAAAGAACTTAATTTTGTTGATTAATCGATTTACCGTTATCAAAAAAAAATTTCGTAACAGAAGGAACCATCACGATCATTCGTTGGCGGAGTAAATCCACTCGTTTCATGCAATAGCCTGCAAACCATGTGGAACAAGTAAAGCGAAATGGATTTTGAAGAAGATGAAACCACTCTCAGAACCTTACTCTCCACCAACATTTTCACCTCAGCACTGATGTTCAAGAAGTTACTAAGCAAGACAACAATATGCTCATATATACATATACATATACGATATATATATATATATATATATATATATATATATATGCTTGAAAGGGAGTTATTCTGTCTCCTTGGAGCTGGGAGCTCCTTCTTGTCTCTGGTCGTTGCTTACTGCCTTGGGCTTGTCACCTTCGCCATCAGCAAGAGCCTCCGCCGGTTCCTTCTTCAGCTCCGATTCAAATTCCTTTGCCGCCTGTAACAAATCCACATATACACCATCACATCCATGTTTACTTACAGTTGCACACGCATGTTAATGTATCATGTATGTAATATCATGTATCATACATCATACATGTTGTATGTTAAAAGGGGTCACAATCTAGATCCATCTCCAAAAGCAATTCAGCTCTGAGGCTGAAACTTGTCGACATGGTAGCAAAATGGTGCAAGAATCAAGCTATGGGCATGGAAGTCCTGTGAAGGGCTTCAACTTTCCATTGTTCATGTTACAACAGAAAGTTATATGCGTAGATAGATAGATATTCACACATACATATACAAAATTGCATCGACGAAAACATGATATACGGTATGTGCACCAAAAAGACGAAAAGCTAAGCAAGAAAACTATGGAGACTCCTTTTGGCAAGAGAACCCTGTACGGTTTCGACTCTTTTGGCCTTTGAACCATGAAAATACTTTTCAATTCAAAACCCCTCAATTTGAGGGGCGATCAGATAGCTAACTTAAGTAACTATTGAAACAAACTCGAAAGGGAAACCCGTAAACTAAGACATATATTATCAAGGATTCTGTCAGGTAATAAGAAAAGAAAAAGGATCATTGCTCAAGAGAATCCTTGAATGATTACTGATTACTGTCTTGCGATTCTCCAGGCCTTCCCTACCGATAATTTCAGGATTACGTTTGCAAAGAACAGAAAACGGGTTTGAGAAATAAGTTCCAAAAGAGTGTCTGAAACCCGAGCCATGTTTCAGAAGCGTTAGGACAGGTATAGAGACGGCATCTGCTCTATTACTCAGATTGCTTGCACATACAAAATCCGAGATCTACCTGACAACTCTATCAGAAATCTTGACACAAAAACTTTTAAGAGGCAAAAATATCAAATACTTGACGGGGATGTCTTAGCCGCAGTCACCACAGAACATATAAAAGCACGGAATCACTGCAAGCAAAACTTGTATCATGTGAATAATGAGTCTAACTGGTTGATCCGTTGCATCATCTTGAATCAAATCCATAAACTTTCATTGTAAATCAATTATTTCCTTTTAGATCAGTTTCATAGCCTGTCACTTTGGCAAACCTTCGCACTCTGTTTATGTTGCAAACCTATACAGGTTTCTTTCTTATAATTGAAGCCTGTATAGGTTTGCAGCATACGAGGGTTTTAAAATTTTCTTCCACATTTTTCCATTTTCCCACAATCCAAACAAACCCCCCACAGAGAAAAAGAAACTGAATTAAACGTTAGCAACTCCTAAAACGTTAACTTCTCTTGCATCATTTGTTATTCGAATCTGCAGCGGAAATTCGAATTCCATGATCTATTTTTAGACAAATTTCATTTCGTTAGAGTGCAAAACAACAAACCAGAAGACAAATTCAATCCTAAATTCCAAAATTCTTGAAACTTCATATGCTTCTCATTTCATCACGACGGCAAAAAACACCTAGGAGAAGAACTGAACCTACAAACCTCGAGAAGCACAGAACTCCTAATATAGTTCGCAAGCAGAAAGACACTTGATTTTCGAAATTTTCCTTCATTTTCTCATGAACCAAACAAAAACAAGAAAGAATTCGATTCGACATACCTCTTGAAAGCTCCTGACAGTCTTCCCGATGCTCCTTCCCACCTCAGGCAACTTCTTAGGCCCAAAGACCAAAGCAGCAACGCCTGCAATAACAACCAACTCCGGCACACCTAGACCGAACAGAGCATAACAAGTGAAACCCTTCTTCGACCGCAGATTCCGGGTCAGGATCCGAGTTCCGGGTCGAGCCGAAACAAGGGAGACAGACCCGATTCGGGTCTTACCGTAAAACGAAGACGATGAAGAAGAAAAAGAGAAAGGGATTGACGATGAATGAGCGGGTCTAGTGACAGATGAGAGAGAAAGCGATGAGATCTCCATTGCAATAACTATGAAATCTTTGGATTCTTCTGATGATTTTCCCTCTTCTTTTGGGGTTTGGGTTTATCTGAAAAGATGTGTTTTTTGATAGAAAAAAGAAGAATGGATGTGAAGATGGATAACGAGAATTCCAAGTTTTTTGGATTTATATGCTTCGGTGGTACTGAGGTATGAGGGACAAGATTATAGGGTTAAAAATGTAAAGTTGAGACATAAGGGGTTTATTTGTAAAGAAACAAAAAATATAGAGGAGAACCAATGGTTTTGTTTTCTTTCGTGGAACAAGTACGAAGTCGAAAACTTTGGATGAACCGAGAGGTTCCCACATGAGCAATTCCAAATTCGCTCTCTCTCTTTTACAACGGCTAAATCCAAAAAACTTTACTCACGCGAAGCCAATACACGCTCAGTTGGTCGTCAATGGCTGCGAAGACCATTCTCTTCTCGGCAAACTCTTGGAGCATTACTGTTCTTCGTCTTCTTCCACTGCAGAAAGCACCAAACTTGCTCATTCGATGGTTTTCCCGCAGTTCGATCCTCTGGACACCTTTCTCTTCAACACGTTGCTGAAATGTAGCAAACCCGAGGAATCGATTGGGATTTTCACGAATTGGGCATCGGACAGTCGCTTGATTCTCGATGAGCACACGTTTGTGTTTGTGCTTGGCGCTTGTGCCAGATTCCGTTCGGTTTCGACGTTGTGGTTTGGCCGACAGGTTCACGGGATGGTAATAAAATACGGGCTTCTCTCTGATTCTTTGTTGGTCGGAACTACTTTGATCCATTTCTACGCAAAAAATGAGGATTTACGTTCTGCGAGGAAGATGTTCGATGAAATGCCTGAGAAAAGCTGTGTATCGTGGAATGCAATGATTGGAGGATATTGTTCACGAAAGGAGAAAGGCAGTGACTCTGCTCATATGGGTTTAAAACTGTTTCGTGAATTCATGTGCGGTGATGAGCCATTCAGGCCTAGTGATACGACAATGGTTTGCGTTCTTTCCGCGATTTCTAGAATGGGTTTCCTTGAAATGGGTTCTCTTGTTCATGGGTACATAGAAAAATCAGGTTTTGCACCCGAAAACGATGTTTTCATCGGTACTGGTCTTGTAGACATGTACTCAAAATGCGGATGCTTGGAAAGCGCGGTATCTGTGTTCGAGCTAATGAAAGTGAAGAACGTATTGACATGGACTTCCATGGCGACAGGGCTAGCTCTTCATGGCAGAGGAGTCGAGACAATGAACCTTGTCGAGAAAATGGCAGATTCTGGTGTTAAACCGAACGAAGTAACCTTCACAAGCTTGCTATTGGCTTGTTGTCATGTAGGGCTGGTCCAAGAGGGTCTCAGTTTGTTCCACAGCATGAAGGAAAGATTCGGTATTGTTCCTGCCATTCAACACTGTGGTTGCATAGTGGATCTCCTTGGTAGAGCCGGGCGTTTAAAAGAAGCGTATGAGTTCATATCGACTATGCCAGTCCAGCCTGACTCTATCTTGTGGAGGAGTTTGCTGAACGCGTGCAATGTTCATGGGGACACAGAGATGGCTGAAAAGATTGGGAAGGTACTAATCCGGTTGGATCAAAATGATTTGAGTTTTGGTGTTGATTGTGAAGACTATGTGGCTCTGTCGAATGTGTTGGCTTCCGAGGGGAAATGGGGCAAGGTTGAGATGTTGAGAGAAGAAATGAAAAAGAGGAGGATCAAGATGAGAAAAGGTTGCAGTCTTGTTTGAATCCTTGATTTCAGATTCATACAACAATAATATGAAAGACACCATTTTCTCCGGAAATAACTTAGCAGTCATAATCTTATGCGTAATGATATCATGCTATCGTTAGAAGTGTTTCGTGGGGACCAATACGAGGTTGTCTTTCTTGTGCATGGCGAGTCCGGTCTTTACGTCCATCTTGTGATGTCTTCAGGCATAACTCCCGTCGGCAAGCTCCATTCGAATCGGTAGAGAAGGTTTGCCAAAGGGATCTCGAACATGGCGACGCCCAAATGCATCACGGGACATATCCTACAGCCCGACCCAAACAGCAAGAGCTCGAAATCTCGACCCTTGAAGCCCACGGTCTTGTGATCATTCATGAACCTCTCCTGTACGAACTCGTTAGGGTGCCCCCCTCCCACGGTTTGGTCCCGGGGCACGGCCCACGTGTTCACCTGAACGATCCTTTTTGCAGGAATGTCGTAGCCGCCGATCTTGGTGTCTGCGATGGCTTCACGGTGAAGAAGAACAGGAACCACGGGGTCGAGCCTGAGAGATTCCTTGACGTCGTCTTCAAGACGTCGTCTTCAATAGTAACGTTGCCAGCATCATCGCCTCGACGTTCTCGCAAGTGAACTCGGTCGAGAAAGGCTGATCTTTGTATATTTCTCCCATAAGATCAATGAAACTCTCTCTCTCTCTCTCTCTCGGGTCTCGGGCGGTTCGGACCATGAACATGTATAGATTCAGCAAAATTAGAAAGACGAAGTATGGGCTTACTGATAAAATTTTAAAATTGCTACAATATAAAAGGTTCACCACAATTTAACCAAATCTAATCATTTTGTTTTTCTTTTAATAAAAAAAGCTCAATCATTATTTCTCTTATCCGAAAACTTTAATGATTACTAGATTACAAAAAATTATATTTGTTTTTTTTTTAAATGTTGGTTTATGTGCAAGGGCTCCACTTCCTCCCTGTAAATATGGGCCTTGATCGGTGGCACCATTTGATGAATCACGTGTTCTGGAAATGCACCTTTTTTTTTGGTTGCTTGGTTATATATTTTTAATTTATTTTATTTTGTTGTCCGTTTTTAGCATTTCTTCTTAAAACGTGGTCTTAGTAGGTGAGCCTCCTCCGTATGGTAATTTTCTAAAATAAAACTGTAACATTTTATTCGTATTTAAAACCAAACTCTTATACGAATAAATTTAAATTTGAAATTTGCATAAACTTTATGTGAACCAAAACAGATTGATATTTCCGTCTGATGTTTTGGTTTAGGAACCCTAATTTAACAGGCGAAATCGGTATTAACATAATAAAATAATCTCTCATTATTACCGGATAATATATATGTTTTCCCCTAAACTATTTTCGGAATTGGTGCCATATCTCTGTTTTCTCCTTATAAAATGAAGCAAAGATGAGAACACAGACCAACCCCCAAACAACTTAGCATCTCTTCCACCCTTTGAGATTCTCTTCGATTTCAGAAACGAAATGAACATCGCCGATCTTGAAGACTCCTTGAACCTAAACCCTAACGGAAACCGAATCGAAGAAGAGGAGGAGGAGGAGGAAGAGGGGATTCGAGCAGGAAGGATAGCTAACGCGGTGGCGTTTCCGATGGCGTTGAAAACCGCCGTAGAGCTTGGAGTGATCGACGCAATCCATGCAGCGGGGGAGGGAGATTGGCTCTCGCCACGCGAGATAGCATGTCGGATTCCGACCAAGCCTGGCAATCCACATGCCCCCATGATGCTGGACCGCATCTTGCGCTTGCTTGCTAGCTACTCCATAGTCAAGTGCCGTACGGTCAGAACCCAAGAGGACGGCGGAGGGACCGAGATCGAGAGGGTTTACGCATCCAAACCCATTTGCCGGTTCTTTCTGAATGATAGTCAAGGCTCTGGTTCTCTTTTCCCTTTGTTCTTGGTCTCACTTACCGACGTCTATATCAACATGTGGTAGCTTACTCTCTCTATCTCTCTCTCTCTCTCTCATATTATTTTAGAAAACGTTAAGTTATGATGATTTGCTTGATGGGTAGATGCATTTGATTCCATAAACTTTGTTTAACAGATAACATGCCTTAATCTTTCATGGGTAGGTCTCATTTGAAGGATATGATAATAGAAGGGAAAGATCCGTTTACTTGCGCCAATGGTACAGGGCTGTACGAATACTTGGCAAGAAACGAACCTTTTCACGAGCTATTCCACAGGGCCATGTCGGAACATTCGACCATGATCATGAAGAAAATTCTACGAGTTTACAAGGGTTTCGAAGGTGTGAACGTGTTGGTCGATCTGGGAGGAGGAGACGGTACTTCCCTGAGTCTCGTCACCGCAAAGCATCCTCACATCAGGGGCATCAATTTCGACTTGCTCGATGTCGTAGCTAAGGCTCCTACTTTTCCTGGTATGGGACTGCCCAAATGTTTTTCCCTTTGTTTGGGACCGTATGCTAATAGAGCCCGAAGAATTGTCCGACCTTTTTTGGGATATTAATCCGTAGGGGTGGAGCATGTGGCCGGAGATATGTTCGTTGAAATCCCAAAGGCAGATGCCATCTTCACAAAAGTGAGTTACTATCTTGTTTTAAAGATGGATAAGTGTTCACGAGATTTCTAACATAATCTAATGGGGACGAACAAAATAACAGCGGTCGATCCATGGTTGGAATGACGAGGAGAGCGTCAAGATTCTTCGGAACTGTTGGAAATCGCTCCCGGATAAAGGGAAAGTGATCATCGTTGAGACAGTTGTTCCGACGAATCTCGAGGGTGGTCGCGAATACGCGAACTTGAGCTTCGACTTGGACGTGTTGCTGATGGCTCTACTTCCGGGAGGGAGGGAGAGGACACGGGCCGAGTTCGAGGGTCTGGCCAGAAGATCAGGTTTCGCCCGCTGCGAATTCGTGTGCCGCGCTTACTATTGTTGGGTTATCGAATTCCACAAAGAGACAGGAATGTGATCATTGTCCTCTAACATATATATATATTGAGCAATAATACAACCAAATCAGAAACACCAAACAAATGGACTCGAAAACAAACAAACCCACGAGTCAACATTCTGATTAATTGCTCCCCGAAGAAATGGAGGTTTACCACTAATGATCGAAATTAGTAATTTGGGATTGGAAACAAATCGCTCGCGTTGTTTCGATTCGTGATGAACAGCATTCGTGATCAAATCCATCACTACTAAACACCGATTCAAACCAACAAACAAACAAATGATTCGGCGAGTTAACAATCTGATTAAAATTTCCTCAAATCGACAAAAATCAACGAAGAATTGGTGCTTACTGGTTTTCGATCTGCATTGATCATTCGTCTTGTTTCGATTCGTGACGAACAGCTTTCATGATCAATCCTTCGCAATGCACCACCATGATTACCGGATATTTCCCAAAAGCTCGAGCCATGGCTCTCAAAATTTCTGCAATCAGATCCCTAAATCGATCTCGGTCAATTTCTTCTCCGAATCTCTCGAATATCGCCTTGTAAACGTCGTCGGTCTCTTCCTCCGGCGCGATCTCCGATTCCACCGACACTATTCGATTCAGGCCTCGCCGGAGCTCTGAAGTCGACAGGACTCCGTCTCTGTCGAGATCCAGGATCTGGAAATACTCATCGGTGACGGATTCAAAGAATTTCGTATCGGAGACGAATCCGATAAGGGTTTCGCTGGAGAATACCGCTTCGATCATTCTGAGACTCATTGGAGACGATTCGTTCGATGCTTCGTTGCTTTTCCTTCTTCTTCTTCTTCGTTGCTTTTTTTTTTGGCTCAACGGTTTATATACAGGAACGTACGATTTTGCTTGCATGTTTTGAATATGATACCATTCCCATACCTAAAATAAATAAATAATATTTTTGTTTTTACGTATTTAAATAACGCACATAGCTTTATTTTGTTATAAATTTTCGTATAATATGCAGAATTTAAGTTTTGAGAGCACACATAATAATGTATATGTACATGTATGGTTATTTGATTTTTATAATTTTGAAATTCAGTCAAATTTATGGTGTTCCAAAAAATGTGGAATGACATTTCACACAGAAATATTGTTGAATGGCTTGATATTTTTAGAATATTTAACGTACCATAACCTAATTTAATAACAATGTGTATTTTTTAAAAATTTTATGACTAAGTTTTTCCTTGGGTATTGACATAGAATTTTGTTTATTTTTCTCCAAAATTACAAATGATTTGGTCATATAATGATAAAAAATCACGTTTATTGTAATTAAAACCATACATCTAGATCTAGTTTCTTGGAATAATTTAGCTCTAAAAAGAATTTCAAAACAAATTATCTGTCCCATCGAAATTGAATCGAAATCGAAAATGAAATTTATCTTGGTCTCATTTAATATGTTTCTCTGTAAACTAAAATAAATAAATAAATAAACCGAAAAAATCGAGGGGAATATAAATTTTATGAACATTTTTGTTGAAAAAAGTGACCAACCAGAAACCAAAATAAATAAATAAATAATCATTTAGTATTAGATACATATTTTTAAAATATAAATAATCGATTTAAACGAAAAGAAATCAATCGTTGTAATTCTCCGAATTCCAAATTATTTGTCATAGGGTATATTCCAATATATGTGTTGAAAAAACAAATAGACGTAGTAAATTATTCATTTTCAATACAAAAACAAAACAAAAACAAAATGCTAATAATGGAACCGAAGTCCATCAAACCGAACCAAATATTGAAATCTTTTCATATGGAAATCGTCTTCTTTATACCAACAACCCGGTAAAATAAATACCATGAACAAACCCGAGATAAATCACATCGGTACACTTCATACCGATGATAAGATGATAAATAACCGAAACTATACCGGAAATTTTCACCGCCAAATTCATATATACAAATTACACTCTCACATTGCATTATAAGTTACCTAGTCCGTAACCTTGGAGATTGTGCCAAATACCAAACCAAACCAAACCGGATTATCTTTTTGATTTAGTTTCGACCGGTTTGGGTCTTGGAGAAGAAACAGAGCCACCACCAAGAGCTGCAGCAGCTGATTCCACATGAGTCAGGAGATACTCATAGATCTTCTTCCTTAACCTATCGATCGTTTCCTCTGAAACCTCGGGCGATTCTCCATCCTCTTTCCCGGGCGATGACCCGATCTCGTCCAACCAGTCGTTCACACTCTTGAGCTGACTCAGCATCCCGGCTATCTGCCCATTATCCGACAGACTTGGTGATGTATCCACATCAGTGTCCAAAAACCTCTCTACGAAACCCAAGAACCAATCTTGAGAAACCATCTGCAACCTCTCGACGAGATCGATTGCCTCGTCCAGACCGTTGCCTTTCACCCATTCAAGAGGTGGAGCCGCCAAAGCTGCAGCCTTTTGGCCGGTGCCATCCCCAGGTTTTCGGATGACACCTTGAGCTACGAGCTTGGAGCCAACCGATGGTCGGGTTTGGACATTCCCGCGGGTTTTACTCGCAGAATTCTTACCCTGGGTCTCGAGGACTATGATGGGTTTATTCCCCGAGGCAACGGGTTTGACCGGGCTGCTGGTGTAGACAGAGAAGGAAGATAAGTTGGTGGCTAAGGCAGCCTGCACCCATGAGGTTGCGAGCTTCCGTCTTTCTGCAGCAACTTTCATGGCTTCCTCGGACTTAGGTTCTTCATTTTCTGGGGATGATGCTGGAGATATTATTTTCGATAGCGAGTCGGTTATCGTTTGAACATTCTTCAAGTTGGAATGGAGCTTCAAGAACTGCTCAACCGCTGGCTGCGGATCATCTTCCTTAGCAGTTGACATGAGATCAGAATACATACTACAGAAGAAAAGACAGAAAGGTTAGAAACAAAAAATGCTAACGGGAAAACTTAGTAAAAGCTTCGGGGAAAATATAAAGAACTGTTCGATTTGGACCAAAGCTGCACTCGTTGTCCCTCAAGCTTCAAACACCAGACCCATATTTCAGTGTGGGATGATATGATATCGCAATTAATAACCGCGAGCTATAACACGATGAATTTTTTTCTTTTTTTGCAAGAGATGTATGTCCCTGAGGCAGCGAAGTAAGCTCTCAGAAGCAGCAGCCTCTTGCATAGCTTCTATGGCAGCAGCTTGAGCCGCATCTCTATGCCTCAAGACTTCCTGCCAGGGAAGAATAAACGAAAACCGAAATCAGTCACGATCTGAGAAGCTAAGCATATAACTTGATTTTGGTGCCAAAAGACAAAAACATTCAGATGCAGATCCTTACACTAACAGAGCATGTACCATACCTCGCATATATGATTCAGAAAGAGGTTGGTTAAAACTAGAATGACTGTCCAGTAGAAAAAAAAACGGTCGATTTTAAGCTATTGGGATTCAATGGGATTAAAGTTGTCTTTCCCATTCTCTTCAATTTCAAGATTACAACATTGTCATTGCTATATTTGGTTTATAGAACGGTTTATTTAACAATGAGGTTGTGTAAAAGAGAGAGATCACAAGAACAGGGCAAGTTTAAGCAAGAAGCAAGCGGCTTAAAAGGATCCATGAATTCATACCTTTCCTAGCTTTGATAGAGAAGAAGGGAGCGAACCCCATTGGATATTTGCATCCGCTAATCTTTTACCGTTTACAGGGACTTTGACCAAATTCCCGGGCAACCCATTAGTCGTTTGCTCCGCATTTGATTTCTTTCCAAGGGGTGTCGCTTTTGGCTTACCCATCTTATCTTTGTCGTCCAGTGTTCCATTTGCCCCCACCTTTTTGGTTGGCTGAATCTTATTCTCCTCCTTCGATGATCTCGAAAATATATTTGCCCTGTCCTCTTTGGTCGGCAACTTCTCGCTCGATGTGCTTTTCCTCGGGGCCTAGTAAATAAAATTTATGAACAGCCACGTTTCATACATTAACAAGAGATTAATGCATTAACAAGAACTAAAACTGCTAGGGAAAAGCTCAAGGTTTCACCTAGAACATGTCTGATCTCCTAGGAAAAGACTGTCATGACCCAGACGGAAAACCAACAAAAAAAACACAATACAGCACAAAAGCTGATGGATTACAACAAGATTTTGTCTGTAAATCAGACGGATAAAAAAGATGTAGATACAAACCAAGATTCTAAACCTAGAGAACGAGTAAGAGCCGTTTGATCATGATTTGAAGCGGCTCAAAGAAAAAGTCCATCGTAATTTTAGCTGTAAACCAAGTACCGATACTGACACTGAGCAAACTTCTGCAATGAAACCTTACAGTTATAAAAGATCTATCCTTTTTGCAATAAAAAGGTCTAGAATGATGAAAAAGCTTACTGATAAACTACGGGAATCAGGGGTTGAATCACGCTTTCCAGCCTTCAGTTTCGTGCTATCCCGACTCTTCACTTCAATATTACCTTCCCAACTCTTCCTCAGTGCCTTGGCCCCAAACTCGATCCCCTGAACGAAATTTCTAATCATGGGGAGCTTTTTCCCCAAGCTCGGACTTTCAGCCTTTAGATGGGACCTCCCCTTCTCTGGCAATGTCGATCGAGGAGAGCCCCTCTCCAACACCTTAGCCTTCACCTGCTGCTGATGTTTCACCCCATTCGCAAACTTCTCAAATGAAGTAGGCAACGAATAACAGCTTGTAGGCGAAGAAGGGATCGACTTCGAACCCGAAGTCTTCAGCTTCCCCAACGTTTCTTTCCTCACATCCAAAGTCAACTTCCCTAACTGTGACCTTGTCCGAGTCAAACCCGTAACCACTGGCTTCTTACTATCAGAATGTTCATCCCTAGAACTAACACTAAGCCTACTCCCCGCTGGTTTCTCCTTCTCACCGACACTCCCATTACCAGCAGCTCCTTTAGAAGATGTCTTGGCTTTCTCTTTCTCTTTCTCCCCGTGTTTCGAACCAGAGGAGCCATTGCCACTACCAGCACCATTATCATTCACATTGTTATCACTGAGAAACCCTGGTGAATGAGTAGCTACAATATCTTCGGGACTACCAACACAGGGATGCCTACCAGGAACAGGCCTAACACCGTGAAGAATCGGAACAGGAGAGGCCGATTCAAGCCTATCAACATGAATAAACTGACCTAATTGGATCTTATCGCTGAGAATCAAATCATCATGTTCATCAGGCAAAGACACATATGTCGCATGGGACGAATCTGAGACTTTGAGGTAAAACCCTTGATTCGGAAATAGCTCGCCTCCCGCTAAAGCAGGGACTATACTCACAACCTGCAAGAGAGACGACCTGTGTTCTCCGGCGACTTTAACGTCGGTGTTCATGTGCTGAAGAAGCTTCAGTAATACTCCAGGTACTAGATTCGCCATCTCTGCAGAGCATCACTTGGGCCCAAAAGGAGAACAAGAAAGGCTCAAGATTTCACCTCGAGAGCGTCAGATCTCTGAGAAAAGCGGGGATTTTGCCGAGACCCAGATGGGAAAGGCACGAATTTTGATACGAACCCAGATGAAAAACTAATATTATGATGGAGCCAGGTTGGGGAAAACCCTTAAAAAACACGAGAGATAGAGGAAATGAATAAAAATGGTGCGTAAGCCCAAGTAGGGTTTGCAGCCATGGAATTTGAGAAGAAAGTAAATTAAAATTGTTATTTGTTTTCGTTGAATCTTGTTTAAGGTAAGAAGAAAGGACTGGTCAGATTCAGGGGGGAAGAGAGAAGGAGATTGGAATTTGTTTGTTGCAGCTTATGTGGCTGTTGATGGAATGGACCTTCAAGCAAAATGCCAGAAGAAGAAGTTACTTAGCCATCAGACAAAAAAAACACGGAATATTTATTAAAAAACAATTAAATATTTAGAAATTTTAAGGAGATAAAAAATATATATTAAATAATTTAATAGTCAATTTTCCATGGATCCGTAAGTATTTTTGACAGGCAATAAATTTACTTTCTTTTTATTGCACGAATTAATTACCAATAAATCTTCATATCTTACCATTAAAATCCAACGAAGTTGACCAGGAGCAATATCCTGAAATGGCTGAATTATAAATGGAAAGATAAATTATACTTAAAAGTAAAAATATGATAAGAATCGTATGTAAATACTAAGTATAATCCCATTTTCTTTTTTCTGTTAAAACAACTTTTCGTTAAAAATAAAATATCTAATTCATGTTATTTTATAAATAAATAACAAAAATAAGAAACTTTAAGCCTTTTGGGTCATGGAAAACTTGAGACAGAGAGAAGCAACATGGGATGTCCTTCCGGTTTAAGCCAAACATAAGGTTCCTTGAGTTATGACAAACCGAAATTGCCGATTTTATCAAATAACCGAAGTAAACCGATTTTTGAATGAACGCTTGGATTTATTTTTGGAATCAAAGAGTCAAAGACCGACCAAATGTGGAAATTACCAAATAGGTATATCATGAACTTTCACCATATATACTTCGTTTTTATGGTTGTACAATGAAAAGTGTACCAATGAAATTGAAATGTTAAAATCCAAATGGTTTGTTAAATATTTTTAGAGGTGTTGGTAGCCATATGTTTTTTATTATTATGAAAAATATCCCGAAATTAAAATTTTGTTTTTCTATTTTTATATTTAAAAATTGTTGAACTTTATTGGATATAATTATAATAAAATTTATTGAATTTATATTAAATATAAAAATAATAAATTAGAAGAAAAAAATTAAATTAAATTTTAAAAATAAAACTAATCTAGTAAAATTTAATCCTGATCAAAATCTAAAAAAATAAATAATTAAAATTTTTTTTGAAAGATAAAAAATATTACATTAACGGTTTAATTATATTTTGCATTTTGTACTTCCCTTGTGTCGGCTAATGTTAATGCTTTGCTCTTCGTTTTCCACGATATCTGACTTTTTTTTCTCTCATTTGAACAAACACAAAATGAAAAAATTTGAATCTTATGTTTTTAGAATCCATAAGGGACAAAAATAAAATTATCAGCTATTGATGTTCAGTAATTAAATTTTTTAGAATTATATCAAATTTCAACTTTTTTTTATATAGTTATACAAAATAATAAGATATATAAAAAGGACATTTCTAAATTATATCAGGGTTTAGATTTTATATTTAAAATCTTAAAATCAATATTTTAAAAATTAAGATCTTTTCATCAATGGACATATACTGCTACTGTATTTCCAAAATTTTTTTTTATTGAAAATCAATTATTTAGATTTTTTTCTTAGTTGGAATTCAAAATAAAAAACTAAAACAGACTTTCTAACCATTGCCGTACCGGTTCAACGAGAACCGGTTTCATTATTAAACCGGGAATAAAAAATGATTAAACCGAAGACACATGGGGTTTCGGGTAGGATCTATCTGGAAAGGAAATAATTGATGCCACGTGTATTTGCATAATTCACACATGGGTCAAGAGCAAGTGAGAGACAGACAATCACACGCACCCCCTCACACACCACACCAAACAAGCTTATCCAATTATGTTTTATTTTTTTTATTATTATGTAATTTAATTTAAAACATTTTCCAATTATAAAATTACAAAGGCGGAAGGGAAAAGTTAAATTAAACGGTTCAAGATCATTTAAGTTGCTATTATTTATAAAGTTAATCTTTGACTTACGTGTATATTAAATAGTTAACAAATATTAAAAATGGTTTTAGACTTTTAGTGCATGGGATTCTTGAAGTGTTGTGTTTTAAGATATATTCCTTTACTAGGCCATTTTTTTTTTGAGTAAGTTCTATTTCATGTTATTTTAATTCCAAAAAATTTATCTCGTTTTCCGATTAATCTGATCACGGTCGGTTATCGTGATTACCAATTTTCAATTAAAATTAAGAAAAAAATATGGTTATTGTGAATTTAGATTGGATCATAATTCATTCAATATTCCAAAGACAAATTGTTATTTTGTATGGTTTGATTTTTATTTTTATTTTTATTTTTTTGGAAAAGGGTTATGAGCACTTTCCAAACTCCAACTCACGTATCTTCATAATTTTTAAAAATAATAATTAAAAACGAATTTATTCGACGAACGAACCAATACAACAATGTTTTCTTTTAGGAAACCTCTTCTTCAGCCGGAGGCTCTAGTCCTTCTTCATGGATTTGTGGATACATGTCATTTCATCACATACGAACAATTAATTTTTTTTGATAGTGGGGTTTCAGCTAATGCTCACAACTATACAAAAACAATCGTTTTGAATAAAATAAAATTATTAGATTTGGTAGTGTAGGCCAGTTTTTTGTCGGTTGTAATGAAGAAGATGGTTTGTCGTTGTCCCGAATTCTTCTGTTAGCTCTAATAACTGAAGAAAGAATCGAATCTTGCATCATTACAGAATCTTGGTTGGATGAACATGGGCGGGCTTTCAGTGAAATACCCATGGGCTTTCAGTGAATCTCGGTTGGCCCAACTCGTATAATTTTCAGCTTGGATTAAATTATTTAACCCAAATGGCTGGGTTACCATCCGTGGAGTCAGATTGAGGATATACTGGCAAGACATTCATGGAGCCGGGTTCAGGAGCTAAGGGTAACTATCGGATCTATGCCTTCATCCTCTTTCGCTCTCTCGTCTCCTCTTTTTGTCTATTGAATTCAGATTTCCGGCGTTTGTGAATGTTTTTCTATGCTTTTGATTCCAAATGATCGTATGGATTGGGTGATGAGTCTGGGTTTCTGATTTCTGGGTTCTTACATTCTGAATTTACTCTGGTCGTGGGCTGAGATCCTTTTATATGATTAACCCTTGATTAAGCACTTTGCATTAGTCATTCAACTTTCCGAATTTGGCTACCTGGAAGTGCCAAATGTAAGAAGACACAGCAAATCAAATACTAAATTAAATTCTTACCATAGAGTTGCATGGAAAAGAAATTGGATCATTTGCTTAGATAAGCGCCTTTGGGTTTTTAGTAAAAAAGGAGATAATTCTAAGGCTGGAACAGGTCTAGATCGTGTCGGGATCCTAGTCCTGTATCATATGCCTTCACACTTTGATCTTCTGTTGTTCTAATGGACATAAAGATTGAAATCCTTCAGCTTTGGTATAGCATTAGCTAATATCCTTCGGCTACTTTTGCCCGCTTGCGCATGGGGATCCCTTATTTTGTACATCTTTTGTAGAGTCTGATTCTGATGTAAGGACTATGTTTTTGGGTAAAGGAATACAACACTCACATTTGACCAAAAAAAAAAAGACTGGATCTTGACGGAAAGGTTGTTCTAAACTCGCAATAAATCGAGATTTTGGAAGATGGGTTTGTTTGATTTCAGGCTTGTAAGAAACTGAACAGAAGAGATCTCTCCGACTGTGTCATGTACGCCTCTTGTGAGCCATGCCCAATGTGCTTTGGAGCCATCTATTTTTCCAGGTTCAAGGTACACATACATTTCATGGTTGTTGTCTCTCAAATATGAATCAGGTTCTTTTTCTTTTTCGTCGTTTCGGCCGCCCTGAGATTTTCGTTATACGCAATTATGGCGCAGAGGTTTGTTTATGGGGGCAGAGCCGAGGTGGCTGCGACGATAGGGTTCGAGTCTTCAATCTCCGATGATCTGAAACGCCAGCTGGAGATCAAGAAGATTGGCGGCGAAATGGCTGCGCTCGCTGAACAGATCTTCGCAAACGCCTAGGACAAGTTTCACTCTTTAGAGTTTCGTGTTTTGTCTTCGTTTCCATGATTGTATCTCTTTGTTATGTGGTGTGCTCGGCTAGGAACCTCAGCACTACTCGAAGAGTTTCGGTTCTGTTTGGTTTACCAAAACCGAATGAAGATTGAGTGAAATTGAGGTGAACCGGTTTTGGCTAAACGCTGCGTTTTTGTTGGAGTCGAGAACTAAGGAACCCTGTAAAAACGAATTGGGCTTTCGTAAGCCCAACAAGAAGATCATAGGATAAAATCTTGGCCCAATAACGAATCTCCACGTGGCCGTCACGATGCTATGCAAAACCTTATCCAACAAACCATCAGACAGAAACAGCGTATGCCTCTCTCTTCTCCGATTGATCCTTCTTCCTCTACCAGAAAATCTTCATCACTCAACTCTTAGAAGAACCCCCCAAAAAAAAATCATGGAGATTTAGGAAAAAAGAAGGGAAAGATTCAGTCTCCAGAACCCTAAAAAAAAGAATGGCAAGTGCAACCGCAAAACCCACCTTCTCTTTCCACCGGCTTTCTCAAACTCTTTCTCGTTCTTCTCCTTCCCCTAAACCTCCATTGTTGCTGAGACCAGCGAAGAGAGAGCTCCACCAGCTCTCGATCACGTTCTCGCAGCACAATTACCGTTTTTCTCCTCCCCGCTCCATCGACGTCTCCCAAGAAGACAACCCTTCTCCTCCCCAGTCTTCGGATCAACCGGAAGGTGGTTTACTTCCGGAGCAAGAAATAGAAACTCCGGACGAATCTTCGATCGACAGCAGAAGATTAGAGGAGAAGTTCGCGGTGCTGAACACCGGGATCTACGAGTGTAGATCATGCGGGTACAAGTACGATGAGTCCGTAGGCGACCCGTCGTATCCGATTCCTCCAGGTTTCCAATTCGAGAAGTTGCCTGACGATTGGAGATGCCCAACTTGTGGAGCCGCGAAGAGTTTCTTTCAGAGCAAAATGGTTGAGATTGCAGGGTTTGCTCAGAACCAGCAATATGGGTTTGGTGGAAATACGCTTACTTCCGGGCAAAAGGCTGGTTTGATCTATGGGACTTTGCTCTTGTTCTTCATGTTGTTCTTGAGTGGTTACTTCCTCCAATAATTGCCCACAAGTAAAAATGAGTGAAATGTGTCTGTCTATTCATGGTAAATGTGTCTGTTTATGGTAAGAGAACAGATTATACGGTCTTCAGCTTTTCCACTGCTTCCACTTTGAGTTTCTGTCTAGGGAAAGTGAATTTCTAGTGGATTGTGATTCAATATGTGGTGGCTTTCTTGTTCTTGTTGATCTAATGGATCTGATTTTGATTTGAGAATGTTTGTTTTCAGATTCGACCTCATTGCTAGATTCAAACACAGAAACTCGGATTCTGATTGACAACAGAATTAAAAAAAACAGAAAGACACAACAGTACATAAAACTATAACAGAGAAAGAAACTTCAAATGTATGACTCGATGGTATACACAATGTGTCTGAACTCAAACTACAAGTCTCATCACCAGCTTTGCTTCTTCTCTCTATAAATTCTCGAGAAACCGAAGCCGCAACACTCTGGGAGATATTTCTGTTTCTGCCACAGTTGGAGGGTAAGTCTCTGAAGGACACAACATCGGTCACCCCACAAGTTTTCGAAATCAAATCTAGACGGTATTGGCCTGTTCATTCATTCGCTCGTTGTTCCCATCTGCGTCTGTTGTGCCTTGGCCTGATAAACCATTTTCTTGCCGGTTTTCCCATTTGTTTCGCCTGATGCAACTCCTTGCAGATAGTAAACACCATCCATGTTCCCAGCTCCCCCTGGCCTGTTGATCCATTTCGTAGGAGGCGAAGGCAATGGGTTGACATGATGGACACTCTCACCTTTTGAATAGTTGTCGTGTTGTGTCCTGTTCGGGTGATTATCGGGTGGTTGTCTACTTCTGACATTGTCTTCTATTGACAGATGGTACATTCCGGCTCTGATGCCACGGTTTTGCTGTTGCGGCTGTTGTTCTCGTGGTCTGAAGTTATTCCTGTTAAAGCCGAGTGACCCATTTGAGGAACTGGGATTTCTTGGACCACCGCTGAACACCCCAGGACCATTGTTATACTGCCCGTAATAGTAATGGCTTGACTCATCGTCGTTTCCCCTTCTGTAGTTAGAGGGGCCAGCTGGTCTCGGTCTACCACCTGTAAAGTAACTATTACCAGGTCCATTTCGGTAGTATGGGTATGGATCTAGTAATCCTGAAGCTGAACCACTTGACGATTTGATGTTAAGGGTGTTCTTGATGAGACGGTGTGCCGCTTCTCCCAACATTTGACCTGCTATAGCACCAGCCACTTGTGGCCTGCAAAAGTAGATGAATTTTATACATTACTGTTTAAGCTAAGAACTTACCCTACAATCTTTTAAATTCACAGTAGAGATTATAAACAATCGCCAGTTTCGTGCTTCTTTCTTGGACACGTGTGAGAACAACGTGAGAACCTGTGCGTTAAGAAACAAATCATATCCATTTGACATGGAGACAGTTCAGATGGAACATTAATTTCCCAGCCCTGTGATAAAATGATGGTACTAGTAGATGGTTCTAGGCAAAACAGCTAGCATTTATCATCTCAACACTTCAATCTATAGAATTGGAAACCCAGAAAGAAATAATAATACAGACTTAAATTATGAAGCCCTCACCTATCTCGGGACTGTTGGCGGCGACTACTATTGTCTTCGTGCCATAATATGGGAAATGGCTTAATATCTCCAATCGTCAAGATCTGCAAGCAAATTAATATGGCGAATCTTGATCCATTTGTTTCGCAAGTAAATGCTCAACATAAGGTCCTCATTTAACCAACTCAATTTCAGTTTGGGAAAACTCAGGCAAGAATCGCAGCTGACATGTGAATGAACAGGCGGATGTGCTGATAAACTTGACATATAAATCTAATTTTTCATTACCTTTCTGTGAAACCTAATATTCAGAAGAAAAAAAAACTACACCATTCACCATTGACAATCTCATTTGTCACAACGATACCTTGTCTGGAATGATCGCCCCTCTAGGTGGTTGCGGGATATGACTATGTTTCGCTGGATTCAGATACGTAACACTTCTGTAATAACATAAAACAAAAAAATAAGTGAATCGCAATGAGTAATTAAAATGCCCCATCAGTTTCCTGGGAATAGTCACGGGGAAGAGAAAGAAACTTACACTGCTCGGTTATGCTCGAGGCATGGCAAACTGTTGACAGGGGAATCCACTTTAGTTTGAAAACCATTCCTTTCAGATAACCAGAGAAACCCATTCATCCCTTGGCTAAACAGTCAAATCAGAACCAATAATTAGAAACAGTTTATATCCTTGATAACGGTAAAAACCAAAAACCCAGAGTAGAGAATGCCAGCTAATCAGAAATTCGGTGAATCAAAGCTAACCTAGCATTTGTGTCAATCACCCACGGAAGTCTTTCGTGTGGTGGCAACCAATGGTAGAACCGGTAGTACTCCAGAATCTGCTGGGCCAACGGGTGAGCAGGATGTACGTATAACAAATCAAGCATCACACTATTGCGAAGCTGTTCTTCCTCCTATCAGATTTATCCAAAAGTAGAATATTGAGAATTGAAGAGCTGAATTACAATGCAAATTAAGATAATGTTATGTAAGTAGAGCCTGAGTAATCCAGAATGTAAAACTTCTTGACATGACAAAAAATTGACAAACAACATAAATTCACAAAAAAGGCAGAGTTTTCACGTTTGGCCAAGTATTATGTATCCTGCATGGTTTTGCTCTTATATTGGTTTTTCTAAACAATATGCATATGCATTCCAATAGAGGTTTGATTCAGACCGTTAAAGTTTCTTCGAGCTTCCTCGTAGCAGATAACAATAGTTTCTCTTCAATGAAAGGGAGTTTGGCAACACCCTGGAACCAAGGAAAACAGCGCATGCAAACATTAGCAAGATGAAGAACAGAATTCACAGTTCACTATAAAAAGAATAATCACGGAAGCATATACCTGCCAGGCAAATCGCTTGCCATTCATGTCAATCTCAAAATCTGTACACAGTACAATAGCTTATTGGCATCTGAAACCATCATAAAGGAGAAAAAAAATGCAAAATTACCAGCAGGGTAAAACTTGAGGATCGGTGATGAAGGATCAGTCATCAACTTTCGGTATCCTTCCGGCAGCGCATTTGAGCTGTAACAATCAAGAATTAAGGTTTCCATTTCCACAGGCACCATAAACACAAAATAATAGAGGTTCCTCGGGTAGGAAAGAAGAACCTTGCAGCCGGTAGGGTTCCCATGAGCTGGTCAAAAGGTTTAAAGGGCTCTCCTATGAAAAATGTGATTTCCAA
The DNA here is from genome assembly GCF_000463585.1 of Tarenaya hassleriana. NCBI lineage: Eukaryota > Viridiplantae > Streptophyta > Magnoliopsida > Brassicales > Cleomaceae > Tarenaya > Tarenaya hassleriana. The sequence goes on along the minus strand of NW_010961290.1, from coordinate 3,528,621 downwards.
ATCGGATAGATTCTTAAGGTCTGAAGCAAATGGAGCATAATGGTATGGATAAAACCTGAAAAAAAAAAAAAAGGTGAAACAAGGCTTAGAAAAGTACAAGCAACACCCTACCAAGTTGCTTCCATTCTTCAGTGAGAAAACAAACAAATCACAATATGGTAAATAGCAATTAGAAACAACTGACACGAAAACCATGCTCTTTATGGAGTAGAGAATCATCAATCTACTACGAAATAAATGGCTATATGACAAGTTACTATAAAGCAAACCGACATGTTTTCGTCTTCCCAGGAATGGAAATGTTCGAGAGAACCAGACTAACCATTGCCAAGAGCAAACGCCCTGATAATAGTAGCGGCAAACCCAGCATAAACCTTCCACATATTTCAGCACCTACAAGGAAAAATAAGTCATCATTTTTCAAAAGACAATTCTGAATTCCTCATAAAATCACAAGGAAAATTTGCAGGAGACTAGTTCGTATCATGTTGTAAGTCTCCATAATAGGTAAGAAAAAAATGTTAATGGTAAACATATAAATTCAAACTTTTCCCGACCAGATCAAAGGGCAAATAGTCAGGATAACACACCAAAATCACATTCATGGCTCAAAGAATCTTTTATTTGATATTAGAATTCTCATGTAACAAAAAAGGGAATAGTAGGAGTTGATTGACAACTCACCAAGTCTTGTTTGATTTGCTGGATTTCTTCTGGATTGGTCACACCAAACTTTTCAGCATAATATCTATCCTTGTATCCTGGCTCTCCTAGTTTAATCTAAAAACATATCAAACAGTAATTTTACTGATGCAGCTAACTAATCTGGATGAAATACGAGGATTTATGCCACATCTTAAACTATTTCCATGATTCACAAATAAAAACCCAAGAATGTTTGTGTTCCATGAATGCTTAATTAGAGAATTCAACAGCATTGTTTTACCTTGTCTTCCACCGGTGCTTCTGGCTCCTCAGAAGGGTCTCTTCTTGCTTTTTGTTTCAGTTCTTCATTGTTCTCCATAGCCTGATACAACCATCAGAAGTGTTAGCACATATAAGATACAGATACAAAAATATATGAAATTGATACCTGTTTTATTCTCGCTCTTTTCTGAAAAATTTGGTCTTCATGAATGGCAACAGATTGAATGAAATGTTCTACTCTATCTAACAAAACCTAACAGCAGGAAAAAAACCAAGAAGAATGTGAGAAGTGACGCAGTGTGGTGGTCTTACAGAAAAAACAGAGTTCATTAAATTGATTTTATTAGGATTTCTTCAACTATTGTTTGCCAATTAATTATTAAGTAACATATAAGTACACATGATTTGCACTGACAAAATAACGAAAAAGATTCTTGGCACAAACAAACACAAGAAACTGTTTCACAAGGCAAATTCTATGCTACATGAAACGCGGATGAAATGCCAAATATTTACCTCACCGGAATCAGTAAGATAACCACCCATAGCAGTAAACTCCTTTCTATATACATGCATCAGTAAGTTTATAGCACCCTGCGGTGGAAAAGAAGCAAAACGAGTAAAGACTAAATCAGAAGAAGTTAGGAGTTCGATAAATTTCCCAGTGGTATCATAGAGGCTGAAGCAAAATATTGACTCAGTACAGGGCTAATATGGTAACTGCTAGGCATACACAATTCTAATTATCTACAATAGTTATTCTTCTAAGCAATGTGCACATGAACATACCTCACGAATTTCCAAGGTAGGCATATGAGGAAGAAAGTCATTGCCGACAAAGAAGCAGAGGAATACAAAGTCATCGATAATCCTCTCAAAGTTTATTTCAAAGGGAGGATCCGGAATGGCCAGTTCATATTGCAGATATTCTCGCAGCACCCAGACGTTCAAGAACTATCCAAATCATCACATAAATGAGCAATGAGAAAAAAGACCCCAAGGAAAATTAAGAGTTAAACTCCAACAATAGCTCTTCAAGACCGGAAAACAAAGCTGATCAAACCTGATACTTCTTCTTGTATACAGGTATGTCACCTGCCGCATTAGCATTGCCTGATTTTCCAGGGCAATCTGCGGCAAAATGACCAACTTGTCCACATGCAAAACATTTTTCCTGTTGGCCAGGAAAAGTAACAACCTGAAATGTAAAAGGAGGTCAGGCATTTAACCAAGCCATCTATGAAAAGAGAATACGGTGAGTTGGGAAGTAAAACAGCTAACCTCTCTTAAGATTGAGAAGTGAACCTCATGTGTAGCTAAGGCTAGCATTATCAAGTCTGCATCCTGCATATGAGTATTTACAGTTCTTAGCAAGGAGAAAGATGAAATTCATTTGAACCGGAACCAGAAAATAACATCATACTAAAAATCGGAATTAGAACAACATTATTTTCCGTCACAATACTCACCAGACCATAAAGACAATGGCGAGTATTTGGATCGAAGCCAGGAAGATTACGCTGGAGACGGATATATGACATTATCTTGTGTTCTCCTTCGCCAGGAACATTTGAATCAGAAAGAATAACCTTCAAATGATGCCCCACAAATAAATTTAGAGACACAAATTATCCTGAAAGCCAGAAGTATAGGGAAAGTGACAACAGAAGGATTACTCCATGTGATGGAAATCATCCAATGTTGAACAGATGAGAGAGTAGATGAATCCATCACACCTTAGTATACCGCCAGCCAGGGTTATGGTTTAACCTAGTTTGAATGTAATACTGAAGAGCCACTGACAGTACACCCATAAATGGGGTTCCAGGAGTAATGACATTTGAATCTGAGGTTTCCGTTTTTTCTTTAGCAGACAACAATTTTCCCTCAACATCAAATTCTCTCTTCAACCTCTCTTCCTCGGCTTCCTATTCAATTACCAAGAGAATAAGAAACATGCACCCACCAAAATCATGTGCAAGATACAACACCAAAAGATATCAAACTGAACGCCGAAGGAAACTTACAGCCTCAGCTGCGTCTTTCGCAGCTCTGAATCGTCGAGAACGCTGTTGATTCATTTTGGCTCTAGGAGCAACCCCATCTGCAATAGTCAATACTTTATCAGGTCCCCCGTTCAGAAAATAGGCACAGAGGGCAAGACAACATGAAAAGCTTACCAATAGCCATATAAAGAAGCTTCCTCGGACGCACTAAAGAGAAAAGATGGTCAATGTACTCGAATATTGATTTGAATACATCATCGTATGTTGCAGGTGCAGGCTGCAGTGAGAAAACCGCATTAACATTTAATCATCTGCACAACACATAATTATGCGCAAATTCCCAAGCATTTCCTGTCTCCTCAAATTACAAACCGACAAAATCACCTCTAAGAAAGCATATTTGAACAGAACAAACTCTTCCTCTCTAACAAATAAGTCATAATAATTCTTACCGGTTCCAAACACGAAAACATTTCAGCAAAAATAAAAACTACCAAACTTTCCTATGACATGATCCTGTATTCTTTCATAGTAGACAACCCGATCCTCAAATAACAGTACTGTATCAAGAATCAGGAACAGAGTTCGGAATAAGAAGTCTTCGATTTCAGAATGTTGACCCAAAAGTTCAACACAAACTGTAATGACTCGTTGATTTAATCGGCATCCATAAAATTGAATCTCTAGTTCCCAGACTAGAACAGTAACAGTACAGACAAAAAAAACCTAATTAAACAAATTCAACATGAAAATTAAAAGAAAAATCTATCTAAACCCTCAAACAATCAGTTTACCGGTTAATTTCCGGTCCCCCTGCATAGAATCCGAACTATAATCCCCAAAAGTAATCAAGTTTAGCTACCTGCAGACATCATTGACACAAAAACACTCTGCACAACACATTCAAACCCTTACCCAAATCTCTCTCCACACCAATGCACGAATCTACACATCCAGATTCACGCAACACATAATAATCACAGCAAAAAATCACCTTTCCCTCGGGATGAAAACAAGGATGAATGATTCCGTTCATATCCAAGTAGAGATTATCGAATTCGAACCCATTAGGGTTAGGTCTGGTGATATCCACCGGAATTACGCCGCCACGACCGTCGTCCGTTGGTTGCTCTTCCACAACGTCGCTAATGGACTTGGGATATCGGTCGGCGAGCCACCGGTAAAACGCCGGCACACCCATCTCCGTCGGCTACAAGCTCTGGTCTTCTTCGGATCGGGTTCTGATTTTCAGGGGAGAGAGAACCGAATGGTATTTTACGGAATTACCCTTTGGGAACTCGATAGCGAACTGCCGGTACACGGGAAGGTTCTACTCGCAAATATATATAAGAGAAGAAAAAACATTACTAAAATGTACAAAAAGAAAAACTTGATTTAAAACTAATGATTACAGATACATACTTGGGGATTTAATATGTTTGATGCTCTAATGATGAGGAAGTCAAGATTTTTATTTTTGATTCTTTAACAGTTTAGAAGGACAACAAATTTTGCTTGAATTTTATAATTTAGAACAATTAAGAAAAGTGTAAGTCGAAAATTTATAGAAAATGAGAATATCGATAATAATAGATATAAAGTGGGTCCAAAACGAAAAAAAGATTGAACAATGGAGGTAGATAATATATAATAAAGGAGTATATGAAAACTAGAAGCATATAAAGAAGGGTAAAAAACACACAGTAAGTTCTAAAATATGGGAAGGTGGGACTGTAATAATAGTTGATGAAATTTGTGGAAAATGAAAAGAAAAAAAATTGATAAAAAAAATAAATGATAAATGTGGGGAGAAAAATTGGAAAAAGAATAAAAGAAAGTCAAAATGTGATGAAGGAATATATATTTGGAGAAACGTGAAATAGATCCATTGTCGGGGATCACAATTTGATGAATTGACATAATCAGATAGTTTTTTTTTTCTCATCCTTATGGCCCATTGGGCCTAATTATGATATTAAAGGCCCATTCATATCTTTATTAGAATATTCATTCGGGCCGGAAGGTACGGGAGCCTGATAAGCTAGCACCGGAAAATTCAAAACTCAAAAAGCGCATGTGGTATATACAAAGAGAATTTATACATTTCCATATCCCAACATTTTATACGTTTGAACCCATTTAACTAATAAATTTTAAATATTTTAGTTAATATAAATATTAAAAACTAAACAATTTATTTTTTTAACATAACAATCAAACTGTAATCCAAGTATATATTTTTAACATACCAATTTTTTTTTTTTATAATCCCGAAGTTTACCGGACCTTTGACCTGACTACATATTCCAGAAGACCGGGAAAACCCAGGTGAATGTCCGTCCCCACGGTTGGAAACTAATTATTTGAGAAATTTCGATGCCAATACGTAACCTTTGTTCCTTCGTATCCAATCAGGTTAACCAGCCTTTGGAAACTTTGAAACAAAAATGAAATCAATTTATTATGTCATTCAGAGTTAGGGATGTGCACCGTTACATGATTTGGTCAATGATCTCATTTCTTCTGACTTTCTTTTTTTTTTTTTATCTCAATTATTACGGCTCAATAATCGTGGCCACTAAGCAAGTATCGGTGTATTTTAATTGAATGCGAAATTTTAAATAAGAAAAAACATTAATGTAGCAAATAAAAAATAGCGTTTGATATACGAAATGTCAGGACATCAGAGTTTGAATTTAAATCAAAGAATTGTTAGAAAAACTTATCCCAATTCGAATTTCAAGTATTTTTATATTCAATTTACTTTTAAAGTCCGAAGTTCGATCCGATCTAACTCGAAAATTAGCGAGTTTTAAGCTTAAATTTTCTGACCGAAAAAATCGACTTTCGAAGCGGACTCAAATCGAGTTTTGGATTCGATTCGGTTCACCCGAAAGCTTAATATATTTTTTAAAAAAGAAAAAAAATAACATTGCAGACCAGTCCAGTCTAACTCGACCCGAAAGAATATCTAGGATCGGACTTCGAACTTAGATTTATAGGCCCAAAAAAATTGGACCGACTTGGACTTGAATCCAAACCCGAGCGTGAATTCAGGTTGGTCCAATTGACATCCTTATTGATAACTGGGTTTCAGTTATCTTAAAAAGTATTGAGATGTTTTCAACTAATCGTGGACAAAATTCGACACTAATGACATATATATATATATATGTATATATCTATATAGATGTCATCGTCAATAGCTGTAAGAAAGGATCGTATATTAATTAATCGAAAGGCATACAGTATGGCATCAATGGTCCATGTATAAAATACGCACAACGATCTCAATTTAGATCCGACATCCAAAATCTCATCTGGTCTAACCCGAAAAATAGCGGATTTCGAATCTAACTTTTTCGATCCGAAAAAAATCGAGTTTTGTTTACAAATCAATTTGAGCTCGAACGTGATTATATAAGCCTGAAAAAAATCGGGTTGGTCCAACCCTAAACCCAAAACTCTCGGACCGAGTGCAGACTTGGGCGAGGCTGACCCGATTACACCCGTACGCAAACGCATATGCATATACATATATGGATGGACAAAATATGTAGTGACATGTGTGTGTACCCGATTATTTTTCTTGTAATTTTTATTTTTTTTTATGAAATGAAATTTTCCTTGCGTGTATCATGGGATCCTCTCCCATTGTATCCGTATTTCATATTAAATTCTTAATAACAATAATTTTATTACATATAATAACAATACTTTATAAATTATTCGAAGTCATTGCCCCCGAGAAACTCTATTTATGGAGGCACATCATCTCCCCGTGAAACCGAGAAAAGGGAAAGGAAAACAAGAACGGAAAAAAAAAAACAAAAATAATTAGAGATGAAGGTTGAAGCCATTGGCAAAGAAACCATAAAACCATCTTCTCCGACACCAAATGATCTTCGAACAGTGAAACTCTCTGTGTATGATCAGTTCTTGCCTCCTGTCTACACAGTTTCTGTCCTCTTCTTCTCCAATAGCTGCCGCCATGATCAAACTCAGAGAGAGGGTCCCATGTTCTCTGAACACGACACGTCTCTGAAACTCAAGTCCTCCTTGTCCGAAACCTTGACCAGATTCTACCCTCTCTCCGGCAGGATCAACGATGGCGGAGACGCCATCGATTGCAACGACGAAGGAGCTGTCTTTGTCGACGCTCGTTCCGATTCCACTCTGCTCGATTTTCTGAAATCACCCGATTTCGCTGCTCTTCAACGGTTCCTTCCTCTGGACACCGTCGAAAATCCCTACGAATCCGCTGCCACGTGGCCTTTGTTGCTCGTAAAGGCGACGTATTTCAAGTGCGGTGGCTTGGCCATCGGGATCTGCATTTCTCACAAGATCGCGGATGCGGCCTCGATATCGATGTTCGTCCGAGGGTGGGCAGCCACTGCTCGAGGGGATAGCGATTCAGCGACGTATCCCGAGTTCACTGCGGCAAAGTTCTTCCCGCCAGCTAGTGAATCCACGAGATTTTCCGGGAAAATAACACTTGACAGGAAAATCTGCGCCACGAAGAGGTTCGTGTTCGACGGATCTAAGATCGCCGAGCTCAGGAGAAAAGTCGCAAGCGGTGACGTGGCCGAACCGACAAGGGTCGAATCCATCACCGGGCTTCTCTGGAAATGCGTGGTGACGGCTTCGAACTCGGTCTCGGAGAAGCTCTTGTCGAAAGTGCTGAACCAACCGGTTAACTTGCGTGGAAAGGTACCTTCCCTGTTGTCCGAAAACGTGATGGGAAACGTGATGTACTCTTCCATGCCCTTGATGATCGATGGGCAAGGCGAGGTCGAAATTCAAGATGCCGTGAAAGATTTAAGAAGAAAAGCCGATGAGCTGAAGCGCTTCATTCGAGATGACGGAGGGTCATCGCTGATCGGTACGAAAATGGTGGATCTGATTCTGAGTAACATATCTGGGTTAAGTTACGAAACTCACGAGCCGTACAGTGTGAGTAGCTGGTGTAAGCTGCCGCTCTACGAGGCCGATTTCGGGTGGGGTTCTCCGGCTTGGGTCACGGGCAACGTGGCTCCGGCGTTAGACAACTTGATGATACTGATCGACTCGAAGGACGGGGCAGGAGTCGAAGCATGGGTCACGCTGCCTGAACAGGTTATGCTCTCGTTCGAGCAAAACGCAGAACTACTTGCCTTTGCTTGTCCGAATCCCACAGTCTCGGTCTAAGTTTACGAGTTACGCGTTCTGTGTGTTTTAATATTCAGTGTCATTTGATATCTAAATTTATTACGCAAATATACGCATCCTTTTTCTATTTATATTAAGAACGTATCTCTACTTTTTTATATTTATTCTACAAGTTGTGTGCAATTTCTTCCGCTTCTGAGTCAACGCCATTTATTTCAATTAAGTTTTTAGAAAAATTTAAATGTTCAGTATTTTTTTATGAGATTAAATGATATATGTTAATACATTAGTTTAATTTGAGGATTTTAAATGAAATATTCCGGAACAATAGTATGTAAATACACATATATCTCAAAATAACTAAAAAAGCATCGAATAAATTCATTTTTTGATACAGAATTAATTATGATTTAGGCATTGAAATTAAAAAAAAATATGACTTTTGTTTTTTTGAAAATACAACAAACCAGCCACGTAGGCCCAAGGAGCGTTCAACGTATCTTCTTTTACAGTCATGGACATCCGAAATTTCAAATACATTTACCGCCTTGGAAGATGGCCCAAGCATACTTTTCAGCTTCACACCATTTGAAGCATTTGCTTTGTGACAGTAGTTTTCCTTCTTACAAAACCCTAATTTGAGTTTTGAGTTCTCTCTCGGAACATGGGTTACCCTGTTTATCTTCCATTTCTCTTTGCTGTGTCTTGCTTCTCTTTGTGTCTCTGTTTCGCCGAGGACACGATCACGTTCTCGACCCGAATCAAAGATTCGGATACCCTTGTCTCCAACCGTAGAACATTCAGATTCGGTTTCTTCAGCCCTGTTAATTCCTCCAGTCGATACGTTGGTGTATGGTTCAATAACATCCCTGTTCAAACCGTGGTTTGGGTTGCAAACAAGGATAATCCGATCAACGACTCCTCTGGGGTCGTTTCGATGTCTGGAGATGGGAATCTCGTTCTTATGGACGGTCTGAATCGGACCCTTTGGTCCACGAACGTCTCTGTACCGGTTTCCGGCAACGTTACTCGGGCTAAGCTCCAAGATTCGGGGAACCTAGTGTTGCAAGAAACCAAGGACGGAGGAGAAACTTTGTGGGAGAGTTTCGACCACCCTTGCGATCTCTTGTTGTCGGGAATGCCGGTC
>NW_010961290.1:3481705-3519348 GCF_000463585.1 Tarenaya hassleriana | reverse complement strand
CCTTCTTTTTCTTTCCAGGCTTATGAGTCTGTTCACGACCTCGAGCAGCATAGGCCTCCCCTGCTGAAGTTGAACTGTTTTCCTTCTGATCCTTTTTCCGGATCTCCCGAATGCCGATCGGGACAGGAGTAAGGCCGGGAGAAAATGTTAAGCTTACTTCTTGGAAAAGCCCTTCTGATCCTTCACCCGGAAGGTACAGTGCTGGTTTTGGTACTCTGACATTGCCAGAAATTTTCATCTGGGACAACGATACGACAGTTTGGAGAAGCGGCCCATGGAATGGTCAGAGGTTTATCGGGTCTCGGGATGTGGAATCTGCCGATCTCTCCATGTATGAGTTAACTTTCAGCAATGACAATCAAGGTTCGGTCTCCTTGTCGTTTGACAATGATACCCTAATGTACCATTTTGTCTTGGATTCTCAAGGAACCCTACTCCAGAGATCCTGGAGCAGTGCTAATCAAGATTGGACCGTCGGTTACAATGTTCCATCGACCAAGTGCGATGTTTATGGCAAATGTGGCCAATTCGCGAGCTGCAACCCCCGGAAAAATCCTCTTTGCGAATGCATTCAAGGGTTTGAACCGAAGAATGATACAGAGTGGAATAAAGGAGACTGGACTAACGGATGCAAAAGAAGGGTCCCGTTGCAGTGCGAAAGAGAAAACAGTAATGGAGGTCGTGGAGGCGGAGGCGAAGGCGATGGATTCTTGAGGCTGCGGAAGACGAAAGTGCCCTTCTCCCCTCAGCGGTCTGAAGGCAATGAAAACGAGTGTCGAAGGAGTTGTCTGCAGAATTGTTCTTGCACTGCTTATGCTTATGATACAGGATTACGTTGCTTCCTCTGGAGCGGAAGCTTATTAGACATGCAGAAATTTTCGAGGAATGGCGTCGATCTTTACGTGCGGCTAGCGGGATCAGAATTCGGTAAGTACATATACAATTCACATTCATTTCACTCCTTTCGATATGCTTTCAGTTTACGATCAATTTGGGTTTCTTTTTTCTTGTTAAAATCTCTCGCAGATACTCCAAACAGTCGGCCAATTATAATCTCAATACCCGTGATAGGCGCTGCATTTATCCTTGCGGTGTGCATTCTTTTAGCACTCCGGCAAATCACGGGGCGTAGAGGTCATATTTCATGAATGTTATATCCAGAGATATGCACTTAAATACTTAATGTATTTGCTTGATCATTGATTATTTCATCATTCATTGACGACAGAGAATGAGAGAAATGCAAAGCTATTGTTTGAGAGGATGGTGGCTTTAACCAGTGGCGATTTAACCGGTATGAATCAAGCCAAGCTGAAAGAGTTTTCGATGTTCGAGTTTCAAGTTTTAGCTGCAGCAACGGACAATTTCGCTGTCGATAACTGTTGTGCGGAAGCGTACCGGGTCTCAAATACGAGACGATGGAATCTAACGAGAGAAAATAAAAGACACCGGAATTTAACGTGGTTCGGCAGAATGCCTACGTCCACAGCGAGGAAGAAAAAACAGATTCCACTATATCGGTGAACAAATGTGGAATAAAAAAAACACACTCAACCTCACTCCCAAAATTCCCAAGAAACACCCTTTCTCTCGTAACACTCAGAAGAAAAATAACCAAAGTGTATCCAAGAATCTCACCGAACAAATTTCTTGGATACCCAAAAAAAGAAACCCTGAAAACCCTCAAAAAAAGGACCCAAAAGAGATTTCTTGTTGAAGAAGAAAACTCTTCAACTCAGACTCTTATTTTTCTTCTGTGTTTTGATGCTTGTTGGTGATGATTTAGGCAGCAACTAAGGTGGCTATTTATAGCCAAACGTCCGAGCAATGCTGTGGTGGAGAATGAATGCCACCAACTAATCACCTCGAATGGTTCTCATTTTTTTCAAATAAAAAATTGATCCCCAATTGCCTTTGTCTGCCATTTCTCCTATTGAAGCCATCATGTCCACAATCTCCACCTTGGCTTCAAGATACCATCTGCAACCAAACGAGAAAGGATGTCTCCAACTGTGCCTCATGGCACTCAAATGCCCGAAGGCATTCAAATACGTAGGATGTTGACCAAGTTCAAACAATGATTGAACTTGATCGTTGTGATCACCTTAGTCAGCATGTCTGCGGGATTAGCAAGAGTCTTCACCTTCATGAGTCGTATGATACCTTCTTCGATAATCTCTCGCACAAAGTGAAAGCGAACATCTATGTGCTTCGTCCGTGCGTGGTAGACTTGATTCTTGGCCAAATGGATAGCACTCTGACTATCGCAGTATACAGAAATGTTCTTCTGTTCAACTCCAAGTTCACCGAGTAAACCACGCAACCAAATAGCTTCCTTCACAGCCTCTCCAACTGCCATATACTCTGCCTCTGTCGTAGACAAAGCCACCGTAGACTGTAAGGTAGACTTCCAACTCACTGGAGCTTTTGCTAGTGTAAACACATATCCAGTCGTTGACCGCCGCTTATCCAAATCACCAGCGTAGTCGGAATCCACATATCCAACCACACAGTGACCAAGTGATCCATCTTGCTGAAACGTCAATCCAAAGTCCAAGGTCTTCAGAATATACCTCAGAATCCATTTCACTGCCTGCCAATGTCCTTTTCCAGGATTATGCATATACCTACTCACCACTCCAACGGCATGTGAAATGTCGGGTCTGGTACACACCATCGCATACATCAAGCTACCAACCGCATTTGCATATGGAACTTTCGTCATGTACTCATGTTCCTCATCCGTGATAGGAGATAACGTTGAATTGAGCTTAAAGTGAGGGGCAAGTGGTGTACTTACAGGTTTTGACTTTTCATCTAAGCCAAAACGTTGAAGTACTCTCATCAAATATTGCCTCTGCGACAAACAAAGCTTGCCCATCTTTCTGTCTCTACTTATCTCCATCCCGAGAATCTTCTTTGCTTCTCCAAGATCTTTCATCTCAAACTCTTGATTCAACTGAGCCTTCAGCTTCTCGATCTTTGATTGGCTCTTTGATGCGATCAACATATCATCCACATATAAAAGTAAGTAGATGAAAGATCCATCTGGTAACTTGTAGAAGTAGACACAATGATCATACTTGCTCCTTGTGTATCCTTGCCCGATCATGAACTTATCGAATCGTTTGTACCACTGTCTGGGAGACTGCTTCAGTCCGTACAACGACTTGTTCAACTTACACACCCAATCTTCTTTACCAGCAACGGTAAAACCTTCTGGCTGAGTCATATAGATTTCTTCCTCCAAATCTCCATGTAAGAACGCCGTCTTCACATCGAGTTGTGCTAGCTCCAAATCAAACTGTACTACCAAGGCCAACAAAATCCGAATGGAGGTATGTTTCACAACTGGAGAAAATACCTCATTGTAGTCTATACCCTCCTTCTGAGCGTAGCCTTTTGCTACCAATCTTGCCTTGTAGCGGACGTCAGTCTTTTCAGGAAATCCTTCTTTCTTTGCAAATACCCATTTGCACCCAATCGCCTTCTTTCCACTTGGTAACTTTGCTAGCTTCCAGGTATTGTTCTTCCGGAGAGATTCCATCTCTTCCTCCATAGCTTTCTTCCACTTCTCACTTTCAGAACTCTTGACTACATCCTTGTAAGTGATAGGAGTATCAGCATCAATCACCGGAAGTGCAAAAGCCACCGCAGCATATCGAGCAGGCATTTTCAACGTTCTCGTCGGCTTTCGAAGTGCAATGGGAAGTTCCTTCTGAGGCTCTTGGGTGGAAACCTCATCGTCTTCAGAATTTTCAACATCCTCCTCTCCCATAGGAGGTTCTTCGTTTGCTGGAACAAACTTCGCAGTCTCAAACTCCACCTCCTGTGGACTACTCTCCACCTGCTGCTGAGTACCACCAACTTGCTTCTTCAACATGGTTAGCTCATCAAATGTGACATCCCTACTAACAATGATCTTCTTTGATTCAAGACACCAAACACGATATCCTTTCACCCCTGGTGAAATCCCCATGAACAGCGACTTCTTAGCTCTGGGATCCAACTTTGATTCCTTCACATGATAGTAAACAACTGAACCGAATATGTGTAAGGAATCATAATCATTAGCAGGTTTGCCATACCAAACTTCCATGGGTGTCTTGTCTCCAATTGCAGCAGATGGTAACCGGTTGATGAGATGACTCGCATACGTCACAGCCTCAGCCCAAAACCGTTTGTCTAATCCAGCATTAGACAACATACACCGAATCTTCTCCAGTAAAGTTCGGTTCATGCGTTCTGCCACCCCATTCTGTTGCGGATTATTTCGAACTGTGAAGTGTCTGACAATGCCATCATCTTGACAGATTTTGGCTAGTGGATCACTCATGTACTCTCTTCCATTGTCTGTTCGGAGACGCTTGATCTTCCTCCCAGTCTGGTTCTCCACCATATTTTTCCATTTAAGGAAGCAATTCAACACTTCATCCTTGGTCTTCATCACGTACACCCATACTCTTCTTGAAAAGTCGTCAACAAAAGTGACAAAATACCGACCACCACCTAACGAGGTCTCCCTTGTAGGCCCCCATACGTCTGAATGGACATAATCCAGAATACCTTCGGTGTTGTGGATAGCCGTCCCAAACTTCACTTTTGATTGCTTTCCAAGAACACAATGCTCACAAAACTCCAACTTGCATAGCCTGGCTCCTTTCAGCACACCTTGTTTGACGAGGTTTTGCAAAGCCTTCTCTCCAGGATGTCCCAGGCGCATGTGCCACAGCCTGGTGACCTCAGAATCCTTATCTTCTCCAGTCGTAACAGCAATTGTTCCAATAACCGTACTACCTTTGAAATAGTACAAGTTATTCTTCCTTACTCCTTTCAGGGTAATCCGTTCGTGTTTAACAAGGGAGCTAAAACTCCCTTATATGAAGGAGACATCTGCAAGCAAACTTTGGAGAGAGTTGGAGAAGCAGTTCCTGACGAAGAGTTGCCAGAACCGGTTGTACTTGAAGAAGAAGTTGTTCCGCCTGGCACCTCAGTCGGATTGAACCTATCCCGGTTGCTTGTAGAGCGTCATTGTTGCCCATGTAAACAACTCCTCCATCTAGTTCTTCAAAGTTGAAGAACCACTCCTTGTTGAAACACATATGATAGGTGCAACCCGAGTCCATAATCCACTCGTCAGAGTGAGATTTTGACGATGTGCCGATCAATACGAACTCTGACTCGTCATCTTCATGTTTGGCGACAAAGGCGTCTGAAGTCGACTTTGAAACGACCTTCCCATTTTCTTTCTTTTTCAGCTTTGGACAATCCTTTTTCCAGTGCCCAGTTTCATGACAAAAGGCACATTCATCCTTCGCAAGTCTATCTTTTGAGCGAGATCTACCCTTCTTTTTCTTTCCAGGCTTATGAGTCTGTTCACGACCTCGAGCAGCATAGGCTTGGAAAACCTTGATGAAATGGTCAAGGATGAGGATAAGGCTCTTCTCCTCCTGAACTCTCTACCCGAAGAATACGAGAACCTTATCACTATGATACTTCATGGAAAGGAGCAGATCCGTTTCGATGAAGTATGTGCAGCTTTGTACAATCGGGAGATCCGGAAAAAGGATCAGAAGGAAATCGTGTTTAACAAGGGAGCTAAAACTCCCTTATATGAAGGAGACATCTGCAAGCAAACTTTGGAGAGAGTTGGAGAAGCAGTTCCTGACGAAGAGTTGCCAGAACCGGTTGTACTTGAAGAAGAAGTTGTTCCGCCTGCAGTACCAATCGGGCACTACGATGTACAACCACCTATCGGAGTTCAACAAGCTGGTGACGGAGTTATTTGAGACCCGGTACGCTTCCGCACAACAATTGGTATCAGAGCCGCGGTACCTTTTACCAAGGCACGGGTCAATTTGAAAAATTAAAAAAAAATTGTGATTTGGAGTTATGGCCCATGAAACCACCGAAACACCGGCGGTAGTTGCAATTCCACCAGTTGGCTCATCATCGTCGTCGACCGTCCGATCCTCGGCGTCATCGGGAAGGACGGTGGTGACGAATGCGAAGATCGAGGTGGAGAAGTTCAACGGGACCCGAATCAAGAGCAACGAGAAGCTCTTGCTGATAAAGCGCATCCATCATCTCGCCTTGCCACAAGCTGAAATTATTGGTCCCGTTGAACTTCTCCACCTCGATCTTCGCATTCGTCACCACCGTCCTTCCCGATGACGCCGAGGATCGGACGGTCGACGACGATGATGAGCCAACTGGTGGAATTGCAACTACCGCCGGTGTTTCGGTGGTCTCCTGGGCCATAACTCCAAATCACAATTTTTTTTTTATTTTTCAAATCGACCCGTGCCTTGGTAAAAGGTACCGCGGCTCTGATACCAATTGTTGTGCGGAAGCGTACCGGGTCTCAAATACGAGACGATGGAATCTAACGAGAGAAAATAAAAGACACCGGAATTTAACGTGGTTCGGCAGAATGCCTACGTCCACAGCGAGGAAGAAAAAACAGATTCCACTATATCGGTGAACAAATGTGGAATAAAAAAAACACACTCAACCTCACTCCCAAAATTCCCAAGAAACACCCTTTCTCTCGTAACACTCAGAAGAAAAATAACCAAAGTGTATCCAAGAATCTCACCGAACAAATTTCTTGGATACCCAAAAAAAGAAACCCTGAAAACCCTCAAAAAAAGGACCCAAAAGAGATTTCTTGTTGAAGAAGAAAACTCTTCAACTCAGACTCTTATTTTTCTTCTGTGTTTTGATGCTTGTTGGTGATGATTTAGGCAGCAACTAAGGTGGCTATTTATAGCCAAACGTCCGAGCAATGCTGTGGTGGAGAATGAATGCCACCAACTAATCACCTCGAATGGTTCTCATTTTTTTCAAATAAAAAATTGATCCCCAATTGCCTTTGTCTGCCATTTCTCCTATTGAAGCCATCATGTCCACAATAACAAGATCGGGCAAGGAGGCTTCGGTCCTGTTTACAAGGTAAGAACGACTCTTTTCTCTTCTGATATATGTTTTATGCCTTGTCTTGACGGTTTTGGTAGTTTGGTTTCAGGGGAAATTACAAGAAGGGCGAGATATCGCGGTGAAGAGGCTCTCACGAGCATCGGGACAAGGACTCAACGAACTCGTGAACGAAGTGGTAGCGATTTCTAAGTTGCAACATCGGAATCTGGTGAGATTACTCGGCTGCCGCATTGAAGGAGAAGAGAGGATGTCGGTCTATGAGTTCATGCCAAAGAAGAGCCTAGATTCGTATATATTCGGTAACTCAAAACACTTCTGCACCTATTTGCCATCTGCAACTCATTGTAAGGTCTGTCAACAGAAGCTGACGTTCTCTTTTTACGTTCCACCGCTGCGTAATTCAGACGCGGTAAACAGAAAACTTCTCAATTGGAAGACACGCTTCAGCATAATCGAAGGAATATGCAGAGGTCTTTTGTACATTCACAGGGATTCAAGGCTAAGAGTCATACATAGAGATCTGAAAGCAAGCAACATCTTGTTAGATGAAGATCTGAACCCGAAAATTTCGGATTTCGGGCTTGCAAGGGTTTTCCGGGGGAACGAAGGCGAAGCCAATACCCGGAGAGTTGTTGGGACATAGTAAGTAGTCCTTTCTACCATATCTAAGTATCTATCTCTCATTGAACTTTACCGTTTGAACGGAAATTTTGCTTCTGCAGCGGATATATGTCGCCGGAATACGCAGTGGGAGGATTGTTTTCAGAGAAATCCGATGTTTTCAGTTTAGGCGTTATACTGTTAGAGATCATCAGCGGGAGAAGAAACTCAGGTTTCCTCGACGACGAGGAAGCCATGAACCTTTTAACTCATGTAACTCAGCACTGAAACAAGTACTTTTACTTGCAGTTTCTTGATTTTCTTAAAAAAAAAAAAACCCGAGATCCTCACGTTGAGCTCGATTTTTACAGGCGTGGAGGCTGTGGAACGAAGACAAGGTTGTCGATCTTGCGGATCCCGAGTTCTACGAGGAGCGTTTTGAAAGGGAAGTACGGAAATGCATCCACGTCGGCCTTTTGTGCGTGCAGGATCTTGCAACCGATAGGCCGAGCGTTTCAGCCGTGGTTTGGATGCTCGGTGCAGAAGACGCAGACCTCCCCGAGCCAAAGCCACCCGCGTTTATACCGAGATGGCGCGTTACAAACGCAGAATCCTCCGAGCCACGTGACCGTAACGTCTCCATCAACAATGTGACCATCTCATCAATCACTGGGCACTAGTGGTTGAAGCCGACGGAATGTTTATTTTTTAATTATGTAATTGACGCGCGTATTTTACTCAAATGATACACTTGACTTGAGTGCACCTATTTTTTCGGTGCACCATAAAAAAACAATTTTTTTTTTCAATTTTTATATCACTTCTCGATTGAAAAAGTCCGAAATATCTTGTTTTTTTTCAATTTTTTACGACTTTATTACGACTAATATATATTAATATATAACTAAAATAAAAAGTACGTATGATGAGAAAAAAAAATGTAGTTATTTTTAACATTTGACAGATGAATTTTTTGTCAGAATTAATCGCAATTATATTTCGAATTAATTATGAAATCGTAATAACAAAATTGTTTTCGAACGAGCAAAATATACGAATTCATTAATGGTAATATCGCTATTTTTAAAAAAATTATTAGGTTATGTTTTCGGTGGTATACCGAAGAAATAGATACGATCAAGTCAGTTATGTGAGTAAAATGCGCGACGTATGTATATCGTATTATATAGATACAGTATATAAGGAACTACGAAATAAAATTGACAGACTTCTTCTTCACAAATTCAAATAACGCATCCAAAATGTTTCCTTTCATTTGCACTTGTTTTTGTTAGTTTGTTGTATAGTTTAAAGTTTTTTAATGAACATATTTTATATTTTAAATATAAAGTTTAATTTTAGTAAGCGGTAAAGTTTAAGAATTTTTTTCTGGGTTTGACCGAGAAATAACAAAGGGGAAGAATTACATATAGAAAAAAACCATTATAGGAGAACAAAATTGGTTAAAATCAGCCTTAGGGTTCATGCTAATGAAGAAGAGACTAGATGGAAGAAGGGGAGAATAGAGTGGAGAATAAATCCACGGTTGTTTCTCCGTATTTCTCGAAGAAATCTCTAGGAGACGCGGATTCTTCTTCCCTGGTCAGGATTCCGGTGGATTCGCCCTATCTCCATGATCGAACTCATAAAAGGAACATGAAGAGGAAGAAAAAGAGAATCAGGACCGACCCAATTCTCGAGGTAAGGGATGAAATACCATCGATTCGTTTGCTTAGTGAGGATGACGGCGGAATTCGAGATTTGGGTTGCGCTGACGAGAGCAGAAATAGGGTAGGAAGAGTTGAAGAAGAAGAAGAAGAAGAAGAAACTGCAGTCGGTGAGGAGGGATGGGTATATTTCGACAAAGTTACTGGTTGTTGGGGTTGTAAAAATTTTAGGAGATGCACGGAATATCGTTTAGGGAAGCGGAATTTGGTTCTTGATTTTGGTAACGGTGATGATGATTGCCATGGCAGCGTTGAGAAGGAAGTAACAGAGAAGAGTCAAAAGACTAATGACTCGGTTTCTCTTGAAGTGAATCTGTTGAAGAACTTGGATGATTTGCTCTCTCGGTTTGCATACAAAGGTGGTTCTGAGCTGAGGAGTGAAAGAAATGCATGTGATTACAATAAGTCAGGGGATGAAGAGGCCAATCCTAGAATTAAGAGAAGAACTGATGTTATTTCCTCGTGCATTGCATTGGGGAAACCAGAAGACAGAAATGATGTTAGCAGTGTTTCTTCTTCACAGAAAAGAAGGAATAGCAGGGAAAGAAGCAGTGAACTTCAAGCTGAAGTCCGAGTGGTTTCTCGGTACTTCCAGGCAGCGAGTTCAGAACAGTCAAATGCGTTAGGAAATTCGTGTCAGTGTTCTGAAGTCGTGAAAGTCTCAAGGTATTTCCATCACATAAACACGGAGGAAAGCCCAGTGAAAGAAAGGAGTACACGGGTGAGGAAAACGCCACTTGTGTCTCCTGTTCTTTCTCGTGCTCAGAAGGTTGATGAGGCGTACATGCGGAAAACACCAGATGACATGTGGGTGCCCCCTCGTTCCCAGTATAATCTAATTCAAGAAGATCATTGGCATGATCCATGGAGGGTGATGGTCATATGTATGCTTCTCAACAGAACTTCTGGTGCCCAGGTTTCCCCTTATTTCTGTTTTCACCCCTTTTCAAAATGGTGTTCTGACTATAGGAATTGTTTAAAAGTGCTTGCCTTTTTGTCTCCTTGGTTGGTTATCAAATCAGATAAGGTGTATAAGTGTGACTAATGAATGATCGGTCCTTGTTATTGCACGTCCTTTTTTTAATCTCTGAATGTAATTAGCACACTCAAATCATTCTTGAGACAGGGGGCTTCCCCTTCTCTTTTCTTTTTCTTTTTCCGTTTCTGCACAAACCAAAAATGGATTCAATGGTCAAATAATATAGATCTTTTTGCAGGCTATTGCATAATGAGCATTCTAAACTGGAAAAGCTCTGCGTTTCTAAACTTTTTTGTGTAATCAGTAGGAAGCCATCACTGGTTTTGGAACTTTTTTTAGTTTCTTGATATGGAATCTCTGCAGTCTCATATTATGAAACAGATTTGGCATGTGAAAGAAACCTTATCAAATTTTGGGTGCATATTTAATGTAGTCCTGGGTCTGATGAGTGTTTTGATTGGCTATCCATTAAAATCAGAATTAGCAGAATGAACTGTGGTGACCCGAAACTGGTAACACCGACCAAAACCTTCCAAGGGGAAAAGCAGGTTCCCGTTCTTGTTGAGTTTGGTAGAACTATCTTTGAAGAGTTGGTTCTGTTTCTGTTTCTGTTTCATTTCTTTCCCCTTTCCAAAAAAGATGTGGATGCTCATCAGGAGCAAGGCTTGAACTGATTGCAGGCTCGGAGAATCATAACAGACTTGTTTGCTTTGTGTCCTGACGCGAAGACAGCAACTGAAGTTCGAACAGAGGAGATAGAGCAGATCATAAAGACACTTGGACTGCAGAAGAAGAGAGCGGCCATGATACAGCGGTTTTCCCACGAGTATCTCGAAGATAGCTGGACCCATGTCACTCAACTACATGGCATTGGAAAGTAAGTTTTCGGTTTCATTCTTCGTCTTCTCCGGATGCCACCTTTCGAGTATTCACAGTCTCTGCATACGGGAGTATACAGGTATGCGGCCGACGCCTACGCGATATTTTGCACGGGAAGGTGGGATCGGGTGAAACCAACTGATCATATGCTAAATTATTACTGGGCATTCCTCTGTAACACGCAGAGCTATGTGGAATAACTATAGAATTTGTGATGGAGAGCTTCTTTTTTTTTTTGGGGGGGGGGGGGAACAGTGGTATGTTCTTCACTGTTTTTTTTTTGTCTGAAGCATGTTATGTCGGGTGGTTGTTTTGATTGGTGTTTCTCCGATGTAAATTCTCATCTTTTGCGGGGAAAATATAATGTAACGAAGTTGGGCTCAAATCACAATGCAAACACGCAGGCTTAATTTCATCATTTTATTATGTTATTTGTTTTGGTAATTAATTATGTAATCCAAAAAAAAAAGTTTATGTGAAAAATATTCTTTTTTGTGACAAAACCGATACTAGAACAATGTAAATTAATCCTCTTAAATTTTTTAAATGAGATAATTCTATCGTTTAAGTATTCCTTCAATCCTTAATAAATATTTCTCCTAAGATACTATTATTCTCGGTCCAATATTATTATCTATGCCGTAATTTTTTTTGTTAAATTATCTGTGTCATAATTATTCCGCTGAAATCAGTTTTGAAGCATGTGGTCATTGCCACCATTTTACAATATTGTTGTCAGTATTTCAAATACAACGAAATTATATAAAATGGTAATTAATCCCGTTTCTCAAGAGATGATTTGTTTATTTTATTTTGCTTGAAAGATCTTTTGTTTGACTCGGTCATATAACTTTCGAGTAACCCTCTCAGGGCCTTAGAGGCTCCATCGGGCATCAGCTCATCTTTCGAACGAGAAAACCCTAATTTTCTTTGTGTCTTCCAAACCTTTGACGACGAGCCCTGTTCGATGGCACCGAAGCGGCCTGATCCCGTCGAGAGCCCCCCTGCTGCGTCTTCAAGTGAAGACGAAGATGAAGTAGAGTCTTCATCTGAGGAAGAGACGGATCAGGACGAGAAGAAAGAGGGGCTAGCTTCCGATGACGAAGTCGACCCTCCGGTGAAGAAGAGGCCGGAGGCTACAGCTCCGGTGGCGGCGAGGAATCTGAATCGGAAGCCGGAAGCTTCGGAGTCTGAATCCGAGTCCGGTTCTCAGACGGAGTCTGAGTCGGAATCTGAGCCTGAGAGAATCACCAACGATGCTGTGAAGCCTCTCGCTACCAAACCAACGCGAGAACCTAACAAACCCAGATCGGATGTTGTAGATTTGCCGGCGAATCCCGCGGCCAAGCGCCCCTCGACGGAGCTGGGGAAAGAGGGCAAGGTATCGAAGCCAATGGGTTTGCCGGCGAATTCCGCAGCCAAGCGCCCCTCGACGGAGATGGGGAAAGAGGGTAACGCATCAAAGAGGGCGAAGAAGATGGAAGACGTGAAAAAGCCCGATGACAGTGAGAGTAAGAAAACGGGAGAGGATTCCAAGAAGCAGCTGTTTCAGAGATTATTTAGTGAAGAGGATGAGATCGCTTTACTACGAGGTATGCTCGAATTCACAGCTAATAATGGAGACCCCTATGATCATACGGATGCATTCTGTGAATTCGTGAAGAAATCTATCAATTTTAACGCTACTAGAGCTCAGCTATTTGATAAGATTAGGAGATTGAGGAAGAAGTTTGAGAAATCGGTCAAGAAGTCAGTTAAGATGGGGAAGAACGGAGAAGACCGTGTTTATTCAAAGGCCCATGATCAAAAGGCCTTTGATTTGTGGAAGAAAATATGGGGTAGCGATGGAGCTCTGCAATCTGCGCAGAAATCAGCCAAGTCGAAGAAGAATCAGGGAGGGAGCTCCAAAGCTCGGGTTGTTCTTGCTTCACCTAAGAGGGGAGAGGCGAAAATGGAAGAAGATAAAGAGGTTGTGAGTAATTTTGCTCCCGTAGGTTGCAAGAACATGGGTATTACAGGCAGAGATATGGCATCTTTGTTGAAAATGGAGAACGATGACGGATTTAATGAGCTTGCAGTGATGGAAGGTTGGGATATGGTTGATGGAGCAAAGAAGAGAGAATTAGAGGAGAAGTGGAAGAAGATCCGGGCTGGTCAGATGGAACTGCTTTTGCAGCGGAATGAGTTCATTGGCGAGGCGGCGAGGCTGATATTCGAGGCAGTGAAGGCAAACGTGGCTGGTTTTGGCCATTAGGTATAAATGGTGATATATATATATATGTGTGTGTGTGTGATGTTTTGTTTGAAATGTGGAGATGTAGTATTAAACCTCTAGGACCGTTTAGATAATATGTCAGTGACATGGTGTTGTGTTGACATGTTCTTAACTAATATTAGTCATTAGTGGTTGTTGTTCCTCCATTAGAATGCCGTTCAGGTTTTGGTTTGCCTTTTATGCCTCTCAAAGCTTTCTCCCTCTGTCTGTTTGTGGATCTTTCCAACATTTTCTCATCAGCATATTCTTCACGTAAATCTTTCCAACATTTTGTCAAGCTCGTGCTTCTTTCTCCTTTGCTTTGGAACACTCTCTTGGTGTGTTGTTTTATCACCAGACTTTGAGCGGGACCAGCTGCACTCAACGAGGGTTTCATCCTGTTTCAGGCAAGCTTCAACTTTTACCTTTAGATTTCTCTGGCATCGGAGCAATATATATATATATATATATAAATAGATAGATACATTTTCAAAGGTATTCAAACTCACACACATACATTCATACTCAAAACCATCATAAACGGGCGAGGCCGAGGGCCTTATTCAAAAGCAACAGAGTTGAAATACGATGAGATGGAAATGAGATGGAGATGCTATATCAAGAAACATGGGTTTGGTGTAGCATAAGCAAGAATCTCCTCATCATGCTCGAATTTGGACATGTCTTGCTCAGGCAGACATACCCATGCTTCTACCCCTTCACCCTCCTTTGTGTCCATCAATATCACATGAGCAGAGTTCTTGTACAGAGTGTGAGAGCCGGGTGCCACCCATGCCGGCCTTCCCCATCCGAAATCGGCCTCGTAAAACGGCTTTCTGCACCAACTTGTTACAGGGTATATGTCCATTTCAAGTCTCAACTCCAAGAATGTATTCGCCGTCGTGTTAATCAGCTTCTCGCCGAGTGTCGGGGTTGTCCCGTGGGCTAGTAGATTCTCTCTGATCATCTCCTCCATTTCCTCCTTTGCGTTCCTAAACTTGGTAACAACTTCTCCAATTTCCATCTCACTTTCCGGACCTTCCTTCAGAAAAAACGAAGTTTGGAGATTCCCGATCGCGTTCTCTGTGGATGGAATCCTAAGCCGCAAGTCCATCGCTTGATTCATGGATGATGCCTTTTTTGTGGTCGAGTTTGAACGTGTCGCCTTTGTGGCACATCTCCATATAAGCGTTGCGATGGCTTCAACGCGTGACGGGTCTGGCACATCGTCGCTTGTGGCTTTCCTTTTCAGCTCTGCAATCTTAGAGGGATCGAACACGAATCTCTTCATTGAGCACGTCCCTCTATCCTTGAAAAGCCCATCGACAGAAGGGCAATGGAGGGAATCTGCAGGAGGGTATATGGATGATTCTGCGAATCGAGGATTCACCTCATCAGCATGCCCTTTTGTAGCAGCAGCCCAAGCGCGGACGAATGTTACTAACGAAGCGACATCGCAAATCTTGTGGGAAACACACACTGTGATCGCCATCCCTCCAGACCTGAAGAAACTGACTTGGACATGTAACAAAGGCCACGAGGCAGGAGATTCTCCTGAGCCGATGGCGGGGAGGAAATGCTCGAGGGAAGCAAGATCAAGGCTTCTGAGGAAATCGGAGAGTGTGGAATCGGCACGAGCCTCGGTGAAGACGGCGCCTTTGTCGTTGCAATGGATAGAGACGCCTTCTATCTGTCCGGCGAGTGGGTAGAAACGGGTCAGAGTCTCGGACAGGGAATTCTTGAGCTTCTGAGAGATGGTGTCTTCTGTCATGGAACCGTCTTCCACGTGGTAGAAGAAAACCGCGGCTACGTAAAAGGGCAAGCACAAGTGATCGACGACAGAAAGTTGTATGGTTTGAAGGTTGTTCGGTGTTGGTGAAGAAGGTTTGATCAATTCTTTGGCGATGGCCTTTAACTTCATTTTTTTTTTGCTCTTTTCGTTGGTTTGAAGAGGAGGGAACAGACAATGGGACTGTAGCTTCGATGTGGTCTTCTGTGTTGGAGGATGATGACTTGTTATTTATCTTATAAAAATAGGAAAAATCCAAAAATATCATCCAATTTTGTCAAAGATACATTAAAATTAAACTTTTAAATTTCTAAAAAAATATTAAAACTTCTCAATTTTTACAAAACAAAACCTAAACTTTATTTTTTTATCAAATAAAACTTTAACTTCATTTTTATTCGAAATTAAATCCAAATTTTATAATCATTATCACTTTAAAACCTAAATATTGACATGACGTGCTAATATTTGATGTGATAAATCGATATTTTGATTATATTTGATATGTCATTATCTATATACTACGAATATCAATATGGTAGATTAGTGATAAATTTAAAAATGATAATTGTTATAAAATTTAGTTTTATTTATAATTCAAAAATTAAATTGAGGTTTTATTTGGTAAAAAATAAAATTTAAATTTTATTTTATAAAAATTGATAAATTCACATATTTTTTGGGATTTAAAAATAAAAAAGTCCCCAATTCTTTCATATAATTATTTAACATTTGAAAATTTTAAAAATTACCCAGAAACATTTAACGGCGTTTGCGGATTTGCGGATAGAAAATGAAAAGTTGACTCCAAAACACCGACACCAGTAGTATGTTATTAATATCATAATTTGCTAATAAATTTTTTTTTTGGATTTTTCCAATAAAATAAAACATAATCTCATAATGATTAATACTTTTTTAACATATGAACTAAAAATAAACGATAGACATCTATATATTCGTTCCACTTTCATTTTCACTACCAATAAAATATGCGTCTCGTAAAGAGTAAAATATATGTTCGTGTATAATTTGAATAGTCAACAATTGGTATAAATATCATTATGGGGTTCTCAAACATCGATCGCTGCAAACTTCAAAGCTATGAACAAAATATTATTTGTTTGTAAGGATTCGTTATCTCATTTTGATATGGAAAATCTGACATGACAATGCAAATTGAAAATTTTAAATATTTATAATGTAATTAAAGTAAATGGTGCCAGCAATCGCATGATTTGATTTAAATATATAAATATTTTATATTATATACTTAAAAAACACGTAAAGAAAGAGAAAGATGATAAACTAATTGGGGCCAAAATTGCTATTAATGAAATTAGAAATATTAAACGAGTTAATAATTGTACGAATAAAATAAACTATAATATATGAATCGATAAGATTTGAGTTTAAATATATAAATAAATAACCAGATATCCAAATCCAGTTTGAATTTGTTTAGAAAATTTTGATATCACTTATATGAATATTTTGGATATCTAATAATGTTTTTGGTATCCATAACTATTTACATAATAACTTGATTTATTTGCATAACTATCATAAAGTAAACCTATTTTTTTTAAAAAAAAAATCATCTGATTTCTTTACAAAGTTATCATCGAATCAAAATTTTCATCCGAATATCCCATGCACACGCAAGAATCCATTTTATAAAAATATATATAAAAAAATAATCGAGGCAATAAAGATGTAACGTGACCATTCCTTTCCATTTAAAATTTTAATACGACAAAGTCAACTGCCATAATGCTGCAATTTTTAATTTTCCTGATGAGACTATAATTCTGCATAATCATATTTTAGAGATAATCATTTTAAACATATTTAATTCAAAACAACCATCCTCCCGGTATTAGGGTAAGAATAATTAAGAGATATTTCCTTACGGAATTAAATATGGTATTTATTTCTATTTTATTCCAACTGCATAATTATCTACACTGGGGGGATGCGTTCATACTCCATAGTGATTATTTTTATGCACAAAATTTTCATACAAAAAAAAAAATAGTTGTGCATGATCTCGTCAATATCATATCTTGACTTTTTTTTTTATTTGGTTATTATTAAACATTGGTTTGATAATAAAATAAGTATGCAAATGACAGTTGGTCGCAATTACAAATCTTCAGGGTAGAATCAGAATCTGATGTCCTTACGTAGACCGTTGACGTCGACGTGGAAGTTACTTGGTGTGGGCATTTAGTGTTCTCATCGTAAGCCGCAGTGTACCGACAATTGATATTACACTAATTGAAAAACAAAAAAAGGTTAGTTTGAATCATAATAGTACGCTTATAAATGAAATTATTCTCTTCATATACATAGCTTCTTTATGTATAGGAAAAAAATTCAAAAAAAAAATGTAAAATTCTCAATTTTTACAAAACAAAACCCAAACTTTATTTTTTATCAAATAAAACCCTAATTTATTTTTCAATAAAAAATAAACACGAATTTTATAATCGTAGCCATTTTTAAACCCGAATACATATTTGACTATATTTGACATATTATCATGATCTATATGTACCGATATCGGTACACTATATTGGGTTTAAAAATGACAAATATTATAAAATCTATATTTATATATAGCTTAAAAAGGCATTATATAAAAAAATACTCTTACTTTGCTATTTTTACTACAACACATACCCTTCTCCAATTGTGACAATGTGACTCTTGTGATCCAAAATATAGTATTGTCACATTTTGATTTTATTGATTATAACGTTAAATTTATGGTGACCACACTAATACATTATGTTCACCTTGTATATCTTACTAATCATTTGATTAAAACATCATAAAGTTAACGTTATGAGTAATGATATAATATGTGATCATACTATATTTCGGGTCACTTGGGTCAGATGATCACAGTTGAAGAAATGTATGTGTTGAAGTCAAAATAGCAAAGTAAGGGTATTTTTGATAATGCCCCTAAAAAATCAAGTTTGGATTTTATTTGGTAAAAAATAAATTTAAGGTTTTATTTTATGAAAATTGACAACTTCAAATATTTTTTAAGATTAAAAATAATAAGGATTATAAAATCATGTTTTATTTTATGAAAGTTGATAAATTTAAATATATTTTTTTAAGGGTTTTGAGGTATGTATATAATAGAATTCCGGGGCGAAATGGAGCGATTTGGACAAATCCCACACCTTGCAACGGAACCACAATCATACAACAAGTAAATCATATATATATATATATATTTATGCACTATATATGGAAACAGTTCGTACATAATATGCATAAAATCATGGGTACGTAGACATAGTTTGGTCATTCACACACTTTCTGCTCAAGCAGCAGTAACATTCTTCACACACACACACACACACACACATATATATATAACACCGCCAATCATTATAATGGCAAAGATTACATATAGTGCATCTTTATTCTTCCGTCGCCTTGGAGATCTGGACTTTGCAGCCGCTCGGATATCTCAGTGTGTAACTTCGAAGCACTCTGGTCTCTTTGTTCATCGACCAACTGAAAAACATCAACCAGGCAGATCGTGTATTACTGCTATATACTTCCACTCAAATCGAATATTATTTTTTCCCGAAATCGTTTTAGATTTTGGATTATATATTGTTCACATATATATATATACAACTATCTCTATATATATGTGTGTGCGTTGTATACTGAAGGGATATATAAAAAAACCTGTATTGGGACAGGTGATGGACGAAAACTCCTATTGCCAGTTTCGCAAACTCGGCCCCGACGCAATGCGTGGGGCCGGCGCCGAAAGGCATGAAACTCTTGGACAACGTCGCTTGCAGATCTTTTCCCTGAAACGGTCGTTCGTTTTTTGTCCGTGCCACGAGATTAGTGTCGGGGCGGGGGTCACATTTCGGAAACATTCGAGCTCTATATTTATTTTACCTTCCACCGCCATGGGTTGAATGCGAATGGATCTTCGTATGTTTCTTGATCAAAATGTACAAGAGGAATTCCCAAGAATATCCACCCGGCTGGCATTGTGTACCCTGCAAAGTTCACGTTCTCCCCCGTCGGTTAGCTTCCCGATCGAGCCGATTATATATATACGATAGGGAGTTTGAATCTTAGGCAAATGACTTGGATATAACTCGCCTCCGATCTCGATATCCTGAGCTGTTGTTCTATGCACCGTAGGTTGAGCGCTTGTGAACCGGAGCGATTCTTTGACAACCTGAAAGTGAAATTGAGCGCAAGCGTATACATACATACATACACACACGAATGTTTACGAAACAATATTGCAACTCACCATGTGTGTGAAAGTCATGGACTTGTATTCTTCCCACGTCAATCCCGCCTCCTTATCCGCCCGGCTCTGAACAATTCTCTCGTGCTCTCTCTGTAAACACTCAGTCGCGGTACATGTGTTTGTCAAAGGTACATAGTAAAAGGTTGTCTGATGCACAAAAGATCCCGGCAGAGCGGGGTACCGGGAAGGATCCCACCATAAGGGTGTATGCAGCAAACCTTACCTTGCGGAATATTCTGAAAAATTTGGGCAAAATATATAGTGGTTTATGAAAAGATTGTGGAAACAATGAATTCGAACCTGCAACTCCTGCATGACATCGGATCTGCCGGCTATAAGCTTCACGGTTGCGGCGAGGATTCCGGGAGTTGTTTCCTGGGCAACGACGAAAAACGTGAATATCAAGTCCACGGCTTTCTGTATATCCAGAGCTCCTCCCCGGTCCATCTCCCCAAATACTATGTCCAAGAAATCGCCAAGTCCCTCTTTTGATTCTTCCTTCCTCCGAACCAATTCCTTTAGGATCTTCATTGCCCGCTTTCGCGCCTTTCAAGAATAAGATTCGTACAAATGGCTTTACACTTGAGATCATACGATACCGCGAATTCATGTTCTCGATCAGCGTTACATAGAGAATGTGCGATAATACCTTGACGAATTTATAGACGGTGGTTCCAGGGATAGTGAAAGGAAACTGAAACCAGCTCGTGCGGAAAGCTCTCCAGCAGAGTTCAAGCTCTTTTGCAGCTTCCGGTTCCATCTCACCCATGACCTTCTTTGCGGCTAATTCAGTCATCATCTGTAAATGTTTATAGCCAAGAACAAGAGGAAGAAGAAAGAAAATGTTAATCTTGATTGAAAATGTGTGGATAAGTTGGAATTTGAGAATCTGAAACGAACATTTGCCGCCGTCTCTTTGACGTCGAAAGCACCGCTGGCGGCAGCGTCCTCGAAACACTTGCGGGTCAGAGAATCGAGGTCGTGGATGATTCTGCATTTCAAGCTTTCCGAACCGAAGAGTCGGAAAGTCAAGCTACGGACATATCTGTGAATGTCGTCGGTCTGCAGGAAGACGTTGTTTTCTCCAAAGAGCCGCTTTAAGCTCTTGATGGCTCCCAGCCGAGAGTTCAGCTTCGCCATCTCCATGTTCACCTCAGGATCTGTCGACATTACGACTTTTGCCCCGAATAAACTCGTCCGAAACACGGGTCCGTATCTGTAACATGTCAAAGCGTGACGAGGAGCTGGTTACGCGAAAGAAAGAGAGAAGAAAAACGTGCGGCAAAGAGGGATGATGTGAACGAAACCTGAGCGTTTTCTTCTCGAGAAACGGAGAAATCGGTCGAGACAGGTCATGGGGTTTCATGAACTGGAAAGTCTCTCCGATGATCGGGAAACCCATCTTTCCCGGAGGAAGTTTCCCTCTGCACTTCGGGTTTCGCCATCGGTAAAACCAGTGGCAGATCTTCACGAGCACGAGCGAAACTATCACGGGCCAAACCCCACCAAAGTCTACCATCTTCCTTCCCAATTAACTATGTTAATCACTTTAGGGTTTTGTGTTGCATGATCTACACTTTCCAAACGGCTCTTTATATAAACAAATGATCATCAAGTAATGAAAATACGGGAGACGGTCAACGGCCCAAAATAGTAAAATAACGGCTTTACCGACCAAAAAACTATTCCTTATATATAAGTACTCTCTGGATTCTTTTGATATATATTCACAATGGCATGTGACAATAATTACAAATTTGCAATCTATTCCAATATTGGTAATAATCCACTTCCATAGATTATATTCTTCTTCCACACACATATATATATATGTGTGTGTATATATATATATATGGAATATTACAAAAGGAGTGTGACAGTTACTTCTTCCGCAAGAAATTGAAAACTAAATCGCACTCTTCATATCGTCGACTTTACTGATTTTAGCGTATAAAATGTTACAATACCCAGAAACAATTATAACTAGGGGCAAATTTAATTTTATCATGTGATAAATTAAATTTCACTGGGTTCATTTAACAATTTAGTTTAAAATTTTACATATTTTTTTTAAAAGGAATTGGTTATTTTTTTAAATTAAGTGGGTGGGGGCCTATGACCCCATTCAAATCAATGTAGGTCGTTAAGGCAACACATAAATAAAAGCCGTGCCTCTACGTAAGAAGCTTGACAAAGCAGCAATCGGACCTTAATAATAATGAATTTAAATATAAATTATACGATTTTTTTTTTAAAGATAAAACAAAATCTTACGCAACGAGTTGTCATATTTAAATGCAAAATATCCATTCCGTATCAATCAGAGTGTTGACCCGAAATCGATGAAATCTTTTTAATTTTCAATTGGATGTTTAATATCAACAATATATAACGTTCCAAATTGGCATTAATTTCCAACTATAATGATACATTATTTCCATAAATATAGCATTAGGATAGTTACGTCCTTTTAGACTCAAGTAAAAGATCGCGTCTCAGTCTCAAGTTTAATTTTTTTTTATATATGATGGTCAAATTACCAGAATTTTATCTCGATTTTTTATTTATAAATTTTCCCATAAATTCGGATACCCGTTCAAGTCGAATTCCACTATCGAATTTCATCTCAAGTTTAATTTGGTTTTTATTTTCAAAACCTGATTATTTGTTGTATCCGGAAACATAGTGAATTTTGAAATTATTTATTTAAAGATTTCAAAATTATTATCGAATTTGTTCATGAAATTGTCATCGAACCTAAGTATTCCTTCCGTTTCAAAATAATTGTTGTTTCAGGTTATTTCACATTTTTTAAGAAAAGATAGAAAAAATTATATATACCCTTATTTAATGATAAAAACAATGTTATCATTAATAATCTATTGAAATTTAATAGAGATAAATTGAAAACTATTGTAAAAAAATATCTTGAAAATGTAGAATGACAAATATTTTGAACGTGGAAAATATTAATCTAAAATGACAAATATTTTTAAACTGAGGAGTATCAATTAGTCTAATTTTTTGGATCCGAATCTCCAGATATTGTTTGGATTCCCGTAATTCGGGTAGACTTTTTCCCATTATTGAGCCGTAATAATTGATATCGATATTTTAAAAAAAAGGTCAAAAGAAAAACATGAGATCATGACGAAACCGTATCAGATTATACGTCCGTGTACTTGAATGACATAATAAAATTATTTTTTATTTTATTTTTCAGCACGACACGCTACAGTAACTGATTATCTTGATTGGGTACAAAGACAACGGTTATTATGCGTTGTCTAAAATTTTCAATGATTTGATTGTTGACCTACAAAAATTAAATAAAACAAATTATAATAAGATAAGAATGGGCCCTAGACATCATAATTAGGCCCATTGGGACATGATTAATCCCTCGAGGAAGGATGGGCTTTGTGTTTTAAAATGATTTTTTTTTAATTTTTTTTTTTAAATTCAAAGCCAAACTTGTCCCAACAGTCACAAATAATAATCTAGGCTATGACTCACGATTTTAAAAATTATCAACTTTTCACTGCTACCCTTCTAACCTTCTACAAAATTATGCAGACGCATCATCACACAGAGACCGATGAAACGGAACGCAAAATACATATCCCATCACGAGTTCAAACCTCAAATTTTGACAAAAGTGTATATTTCAAATCAGATGACTAACTTCCGATCCCAAAATTAGTCAAATTAGTCTAGACATTGGTTCAAGATACTCATATCGCTTTCATATCGCTTTTAAAGCAGTAGTAGCAGCAGCATTAGTGCAATACCTGAAATTCGGGCCAAACAAAAACATTCCAAGGTTTCATGGAGAATCTATAATAAGCTCAGAAAAAGCACCATCCCTTAGCTTCCCCTAGATCATGCTAAGCTTTATTGCCTAAAAGGGCCTAAAAACCGACATTAGATGAACACTGAGATAGGTTCTGTCTCTAACATACTAAAAGATCAGATTGCAAAAGAGTACCGATGACATTGCAATCACTTCTTCAGCTCATCAAGAGCTGCCTGTGAGAACCGAGCCATAAGATCAAGCTTCCTTATACGCAGTCCCATCTCCTCCACACGCAGATCCTTCCATTTCGCATCCCACTCCTTCCCTTTGTCCCCGCCAAAGCACACAACTTTCTCGAGCAGCAACTTTCTCGGGAAATCGAGGAAGACCCCTTCAGACAACATCGTCTCAACTCCATCCTTCAAGAATGGAAAACGAGCCCAGAAGTCGTCTGCATCATCATGTCTGCCCTCTTTTCCTTCAACTCTGTCCTCCGCAGCCACATCCATCCCATTTCCGACAACTTGAACATCTCTATCATTCTCCTCATAATTGTCCTCATCTTCTGCATTTCCTGGTTCTTGATGCTTCTCCACCGCATTCTGTTTCTGCAATCTGCGAGTTACAGGTTTCTTACCGGTCGTGTCAATCGTACCGACCGTATGTTTCATCTGGGGGGCGTCACTTCCAATCGGTTTTTCTCCTATACTATCAGTCACACCCCAAATTTGCATTGACAAATCAAACACTTTCGAGTCATGCCGTGTGAATGCTAATTCTTGCTCATGTCTATATTTTCCCACCATACCTCGAAACTTCTTCTGCAGCGACCTGATTTTGTCCATGACCTGTGTCTTGGACACTTCGACATGGAGCGAACCTTTGACAAAATCATAAAAGGCTCCCGGATCAGAGCTGGGTTCAGTTCCTGTCTTAACACGGTACTCAATTATAGCCTCCAACATCAAAACGTCGTCTTCCTCTGTAAAAATCCTCCCTCCAGGGATCTTTTTGCCCTCCTCCACATCCGCTACAGTGGTGCCTGCCGAACCCGCCACAGGAGAAAAAACAACATCCTCTTGTGCAGCACCGGTTGCAGCTTCAGAGGAAGAAGACAGCCCCTTAGTCTTTTTCTTCTTCTTCTTCTTTATTCTCACTGTCTCCGCTTCATCCTTACCCTTTGCCCCATCGATCATGTCCGAAGCTGACCGCTTGGAGCGGAGCTTCGAGCTCCCAGCGGATTCTTTGCCGGAAACGACCGTGGATCGGACCGGCAAACAATCTCCGGCGTCATTTCCGTCGTTGGCTGAAATCGGCGGCGAATTGTCAGAGAGGGGCGTGGATTTAGGCATGAGAAAAGGCAAGGGTTTCCGAAGGAAATCGGGAAGAAGGGGGAGGAGGAAAAATAAAAAAGAGATTTTACTAAATATGTATTTTTCTCTAATTTGTGTACACCATTTTGTCAAAATTGATTCTATAAAAAAGTAAAAACACAACAACAGCATGTTATTTTTTTTTACACAAGATGAAATTTAGGAAGATTTTTCTGGTTTTCATTTTAAAACGTATGTACAGTTTTTGTTAAACACGAAATTGAAAAAAAAATGAATAAACCTATAAGAAATATGATTAAAAAGCCCATAATATTCCTTAATATTCTGAAATGGCGAATTTCCATCTTGAAAAAAAATACAAATCTACCAGCGTAAACCGAACGATCGATGAACAGATGTCACGATCGGAATGAACATCGAAAAGGAAATATGACGTTGCTTCCGAAAAATTGGATTAATCGATAATAAAACTCAAAATCAAATATAAATTGACTAAATCGGTCATAAACCGAACGAAATCGGGTGAACCAAATGAACCGGATAAAATCGATAACCATACCCAAACCAACCAACAAAAAAAATAAAAAAAAAAAATCAGAAATCAAAATCCCTCGGAACTATCCTTTGTCGTGAAATATCCCAACAACTAAGATTTCCATCAACAATACCGAAAGCCACCAAGTAACCAACAGAAAACCGAAGACGAAGGAGCCAACATCAAGAACATCGTAAACGGAGATGGAGATGGAGATCCAACGACGAAAAAACAGAACATAATTCTGATACAGAGCCACCGAACGAGGTTGTTGCGACGACGGTGACAGAAGTGAGGCTCGTAGATGCTGTCTCCCGAGCCTCACAAAGAGGACTTCGGACCGCAAACTCAAACGTCCGAGCTCGGAATTACAACATTCATGTCCACATCTGTTTTAAGCTCTTTTCTTCTTCGTAGTATGTACCTTGTCTGGTTTCTTCATCGTGTCCTTAGCTTTCGGGTAGCTCATTCACTTTGGCTTTTGGAATTTCCCATGAACCCAGACCCTGTTCATCATCTTACCCTTCCTCCGGTTTACTGATTTCACACAACAGTATTCTAGCTCAACCTGCGCGAAAAAAGCGCCACGCAACATGAATATTCTTACTCAGTGTTATTCACAATTCGACAACGATTTTTTGTGGTTGTACACATTTTTATATTTGAACGTACAATTTCAACAAAAGACACGATGGAATTTCCAACCACGAGACCAACCCCCTTGATCTTCAAGCACAAACGTATAAGAACAGCCTTATGATATTGATACCGACGGACAATCCTATTTTCCTTCAACTATGGTATTCCAAAATAAGTGGGAAGCAAGCAAGTCGAACTCTAGATTTCAAATGCCTAGTATTAAATCAAGATATCAATTCCAGCCATTAGTTCATAGATCAGGCCATAGAAGTATTGCCCAATAGAACCATCGGAAATAATTCTTGAGCTTAACCTTCTTCTCATTTTCCAATCCACTCTTTGAAACACATTCAATCTCAGAGTGGGTGTTATTATAACAGAGCGGAGTAAGAGAGTCGGGTTACCTCAATGAATCCAGCGCCAGTGAATAGCCTCTTGACAGTGTCTAGACAGAAGAAATATGAGAGGGTTCCATCTGACCGCATATATTCCCTGAACCCTACACATTTCTCTGGCTCAAACCGCAGCATAGTCATGTCGTATAGCCCTGAATATCAGTTTAACTGTTAGTTTGTAACTTTTCTTCATTTACAGGAAGTGAAAACTCTTTAATGGTGGCCTTCATGTTGGTTAAAGAATTACCATAGTCCCTGAATAGGAGTAAGCCACCGGGCTTCAAAACAGAATAGCATTCCTTGATAGCTCTTGGCATCCGCTTTTGAGGAACTGCTGACAATGTAAAAATCTGACATACCACAAGAGGTTGGGACAAAACTGAGTATCAGTATCCAGTCTTTCTGTATCACGAAAACATTTAACACAACTTTAAGTAGCCTAGAAGCTTGGAATTATAAAATAAACACCACGATTAAAATTTATTGAATGCTCCGATTGATCAATCATCGTAGAATATTAAACAGTCCTGAGATAGTCAAAATCATACACGATATGATTAGCGCAACATGCAATGAAACAACTTTTCAAACTAGAATATTGTTGCTCATCGTAAGCATGCTATTGTGCCAAATTATTGATGGTTACGTCAGAAGGCTCGTAACATCACGATATGACTGGTGACTGAGAATAACATTTTTACCAGAGTAACGAAGTCCACCCCACCGATGCAACATTGATCACCGGTTGATGGAGATTTACTACTCACATCTGCGCTTCTGTGCTCTGCTATGAATAAGGAAGCCTAAGACTACATTTCCTTTCACGTATTAAACGATCCAAAACAGGTATGAGAGAGATAGGACTTATGCCTTCCGTAGGCTGAACCGAGGACAATTCATGAGAAGGACAAGAGGCATCTGAATGGCTGCCGATCTGCTTATCCAAAACGTTCTCTCGACAATGATCGCATGCCAACCATTTTGGAAACTCAAATCTGGAAAAGTCGCAGCAGAAAGAATGGAAGTTATCTGATGTAACAGTAGAATGATCAATGTTCTCTTTTGTCCTCACAAGAGCCTCTGTGCTACAGTCACAAGCATACACAGTCAAGTTCTGGCATCCACTGCATGAAATCAAAAGAGCATTGCATAAGAATAAACAATCAAACCCTAGATGAATGATATGGTAAAAAAATACATCAAACTAAGAACGGGTAGCGAAGATTTCAAGATTTACCGTAAAATCGGAAGCACTGTACTCCCATTACCACAACCAACCTCCAAAAGCTTGGAGTTCTCCCCATGCGGAAGTAGCTCAGGAAACTCCTTCAGCAAATACCTTCTTTCCTATCGTGGATGCGTCAAGATGAAATCAATCACTTTACATGAATTTTGGAATTAGTTCGATTAGATTTTGAAATTTTAAAAAGTTCTCAAACATGGATGAATGGATAATAATCGAAGATTTGAACAACTGTAATTCAACCTAAAGCTTGCTTTCTATCTACGTACCAGTGCCATATATATTACTGGTAATTGATCACGTATCATTCCATTTCATACTTTTCAATCAAATCCAATCACGGTACATCAACAGATGAATAAATCTGTACATACAATTTGCCGGCATATAAGTGGGAACCTAAGAACTCCGGTCCGAAGCCGAAATTAGAGAACGTACAATAGATTTCACGGATGGGCACAATCACAACCGCGCGATTCACATACTATCTGCGTCTACATAGGCAAATATATGTACGTATAGACGTGTATACCTTGAAGAATTTTCCAGAAGAGTGTCGGGCGTGAAAGTTTTGCCATGCCTGGGGATCAACCTGGGCAAAAGAATCCCGATCTTCTCCGAGATCGTGTCCTTGAGATTCGTGGTCATGTCTGAATCGGACATGGTGGGAGAGAGAGGGATCGCTCTCTACGAGATTCTTGAGCTCTTCCCATTCGAAGTCCTTCGAGTGGTACTCTTCTGCTTCCACTGATTTCCTCATTCTGCCTCGTCCCCTTCACGCTCCAGGGTTACGGGAAAATATCAAACCCGGTTTAAATTTCACGGTTTGGTTCGGTATAAAAATATCAGTTCCCTTCCTTCCCGACCTGCCATTTCTTTTTTCTTTTTTTTTTTGAAAAAAACTTGTTATTTGTTTTCGCTTTTGCTATTCTGTTTCTTTTTCTTTTTTTGCGATATTGTTTCTTTTTGTGTAATAAATAAACTTAAAAAAGAGGAATTTGGTGAAATATTAAAAAAAAAAAAAGATTTTGTTCTTCCAAATTGTCGATAATGTTTATTGAAAATTATATCAAATATTTTTAATTATGTTTATGTATATCAAAACATGACTGGATCAAATTTCATGGAGAAGATGCAGAGACGAGACGTTTCTTGATGGGAATGGCACAAAGAGGATTGGCCTTGTGCAAGGTGATACCATAGGCCTCGTCCATGTCCAGATCCTCTGGAACGACACCGTTTTCGAGCTTCCAGTCAAAGCCATGGAGAAGAGAGGCAAGCACCAATGGCGCTGTCCTAAGAGCCAGAGGCATTCCCGGACAGATCCTTCGCCCGGCTCCAAACGGTGTCAGCTCAAAGTCCGTACCTTTCACGTCGATTTCTCGTCCCATGAACCTCTCTGGCTCGAACTCCATCGGATTATCCCACACGCTCAGATCTCGCCCTATAGCCCACACGTTAACCAATACCTGTTTCATACCCGGAAAAAAAATTAATCCTTTTAGTTTAGGGTATCCATAAAACGATCCACATTTCATTGAAGAGTATCATGTTTGTGGTTAAATAACACCTCAGCGTCCTTAGGCACGAGAAAATCGAAAATCTTGACATCCGACTCTGCTTTTCGCGGCAGGAGAAACGGACTCGGAGGGTGCAAACGCAAAGTCTCTTTTACCACTGCCTGTAAATACGACAGCCTGGAGATATCGGATTCTTGAACTGAAGGAGTTTCGCCGAGTACTTTCTCGATCTCGGTCTGAGCCGTCGCCATCGTCTCCCGTCTTTTGAGTAGCTCAGCCATCGCCCACTCCACCGTGCCAGAGTTCGTGTCCGCCTGCTACAAACAGGTCTTGTTACAAAATATGTTCATCTATATTTACTGAATATTTACATCACATATAAAACTAGTTAATATCTAGAGTTGCAGAATCACCAGAAACATGTGTTTGATGACATTCATATTGATTTCTTTTCCCCCGTTTTTCTCAAGATCGAGAAGGTAATCCAGCAGATCGATGCTCGAAACGTCTTTAGGCTTCGTCCGGGATAATCTCTCCGCAGTCCGAGCATCAATAATCCCTTGGAAAACCCGAAACAACCTGCCTACGCATTCTTTTATCTCTTTCCGAGTGCCTTGAAGATCAAGAAACCCGAGTGCCGGGAAGAAGTTTGCCATATTGGGTTTCCCAGAAACCTCCATGTAACGAACCACGGTGTCGTGGTAATCGTTAGAGGATTGGGAGTCGTGGCAGGCGAAATCGATGGAAAACAAAGCATTCGAGATGATATTGAGGGATGTGACGAATGATGCGTTAGCAATGGCAATAGCTTCTCCTCTCTCGCAGCTTTCGCTCGTGAATTTCAACAGATCCTCCACCTTTTTCATCCGCAGTGACTTTGTCTCGTCAAGGCGCTTTGACAAGAAGAGTTGCATCACCGATATCTTCCTCAGTTGTCTGAAAACAACACGCGGAAGCTTTTTTATGATACTCACTGAAAAATATACAGACAGAGAGAAATGGACGGTACCTCCAGAGAGGTGATGGAGGCATCCAGGCAACGGAAACCTCGTGGTGACCGTAGGATCTGATCGGGTCGGTGGAGGTTCGGCCCGACAAGACTTGGTCATGAACTTGAAGAACCTCCTTTGCTGCTTCCGGTGAAGACACGACAACTGTAGTTACTGTCCCGAGCTTAAGACTCATCACGGGTCCGTAAGTTTTGGAGAGCTCGGTCAGTGAACAGTGAGGGTTTTTTCCGAAGTGGAGAATGTTTCCGATGATGGGTAACGGCGGAGGACCCGGCGGCAGCGCGGCGGTTCCTCCGGGGCTCCGTCGGGATTTGGTGGCGGCTAAGACAAAGAGACAAGACAACAGGAAGCAAGCGAAGGGGAACAACAATGCTTGTGCTGAGATATCCATCTCGTGGCTTTTGGACTTCTTAACTCTCCCATACGTAGATATATACGGTAATTAGATAAGCAAATACACGTGGTGGTTCGGATAATGCCATTTAATATTCAATTAGTTAACCCCCGATATATTTCGAGAATAATATAAAAGCAATTTTATCAAAAAAAAAAAAAAAAAAATCTTTCGCGAGTTCTTTTCTAATAGAGTATTAGGGAAATTGGTAAAAAATAGAACTTTCTACTGTTCTTATCTTTTGGTGCATAAACAAATATTGGGGTTATACACAACTGTATATTACCATATATTAAAACCTTCTTTAATACAAACTTTATCACAAGTTGGAGAAAAAATAAACAAAAAAATGAATTTATTCAAACGATGAATTCATTTCCAAAATGTTTTTAGCGTTTTGTTCGTGTTATCTAGACACGTCGCATATTTTCAAGATGTTCTTAGCGTCGCATTGACTTTTAATAGAACAATAATTCATATATACATAGATTTGTATACGGTTATTTTTTTTAAAGCTATTAAGTGGATCCATGTTTCGTTTATAAATTAGAGGGGCTTTATAAAAGAACAAAGCAAATTGTCAAATCTCAACACCGAGGGTCTCTTAGTTCCGTGTCCGCAGAATGCAGGGGAACCCTCCGAGTGCACCAGAGGATTTCAGAAGGAAGGAAGACGACGTCGTATAGGATCTCGAGGATAGCTTGGGTTCAGCGGGCCCATTAACAAAATCAGATTGGGTTACATAACCATGGATTATATAACCTATTTAATTTAACCTAATAATTGTTTTTTAGATTTCGTTTTAAAAAAAAAATTAACCACATACATTGGATCTAGACATAAAGAATTAAAGATAAGGACGGGACCAAATAGGTTTGGACTGCTGTCGCTTCCCATTTCGTTCCTGCAATGCATCGGATAATATAATCTAAATTCAAATGGGTTGCTGGGCTTACTCAAATTACAAATAAATCTACAAATCTTAGAATTTGGGCTTCGGTTGGCCCATAATTATTTTCTCACAATTATAATAAAAATGATTATAAATATGAATTTAATTTTGTATATTAGAATCTGACATTTGGAAATGGGTCGAATCCAAAGCCCTAGAATTCGAACTACCTCCGTCCGTTGACAAGGAGACTTCACCAAGGCTCTCTCTCTCTCTCTCTCTCTCTCCCCGACGACAGCTGCAACGCCGACGTCTCTCACTCTCCGCCGCAACTTATGTTCCCTGCCTATGCCTTTGCTCCGCCGCAGGGTGAAGCTCAAGGCCTCTCCCCTGCTCCGTCTGCTGCTCCTACAGAGAGACTGTAGATATTTTTCCTTTTCTTTTTCTCACTGAATACCATGAATTTTGAAAGTGTTCCTACATACATTGCGTTGTTGTCTGAGTTTATTATTCCTAAACTCAGTCTTTATGCTGTTTTTCTTGGTAAGGGTGTTGGGAGAAATATTTATGTAATCAACGAAGCGATCAAGATTACTAGTGCAGAAAATAATGTGCCAGATGCCACTGAATCACAAGAATTATTTTGCTTGCCGGGTTAGGATTAGTGGAGGCATTAACGGTTTAAGTGGAGACATTAGAGTTCCATGACAATGTCTACAAAATGGTATCAAGAACAATAAGCTTAGGTGTTCTTCAAACTTTGTAGGGATAATAATATGAAAGGCATGGTGGTGTTAACGGTAATGATCGCCAGACTTGTATTTATAATTAATTAACTACAAGTCTGGCCATTGGCAAAACGATGGATATATTATTAGTTCACGCATTTGCAATTTACAAGAGTAACATATGAGCAATCGAATACCACATTAAAATAGCAAAGCTTACGGACAGATAATCGTGTTCCTTCGAAGAACACACCAGAAGTGAGGAATCACAAAACCTTTATAATACTAAGAAGCAGACCAAATCCTTCCAACCTAAAACTCCCTTTGGCTCTGCATTCACATCAACACACACAACATCTGAGAAGGGGAAACAAGTGATTTTGGGAATCTGAAACACAGACCCAAATAAGGCAAGAAAAGATATATATATATATATATACATATATAATTCAACCTAGAATTAGAAACCATCAGGCCCAAAACTCAGATTAGACAATAGAGAAAGTAAGAAGCAACAACATCAGGGCATCAGTTTCATAAGCAAATAGTTCAGTGACAAATTAATCTAAACGGTCTCAAGGGTCTACCCTTAGACAAACCCATTTTAGCCGGATACTACAAAACATCACAGATATATCACCATTTATACCTAATGG
Organism: Tarenaya hassleriana; assembly: GCF_000463585.1. Classification (NCBI taxonomy): domain Eukaryota; kingdom Viridiplantae; phylum Streptophyta; class Magnoliopsida; order Brassicales; family Cleomaceae; genus Tarenaya; species Tarenaya hassleriana. The sequence goes on along the minus strand of NW_010961290.1, from coordinate 3,486,730 downwards.
CCGAAACCAGCCACATTTGCCTTCACTGCCTCGAATATCAGCCTTGCCGCCTCACCAATGAACTCGTTCCGCTGCAAAAGCAGTTCCATCTGTCCAGCCTGGATCTTCTTCCACTTCTCTTCCAATTCTCTCTTCTTTGCTCCGTCGACCATATCCCAACCTTCCATCACCGCAAGCTCATTAAACGCACTAACATTCTCCACTTTCAACAACGATGCCATATCTCTGCCTGTAATGGCCTCAAAATTATTCACAACCTCCTTATCTTCTTCCCTCTTCGCATCTCCCCTCTTAGGAGGAGAATCAAACAACCTGCTGCCTGCAAAAACCTCAGCTTTGGAGCTTCCTCCCTTATTCTTCTTCGACTTGGCTGATTTCTGCGCGGATTGCAGAGCTCCATCGCTACCCCATATCTTCTTCCACAAATCAAAGGCCTTTTGGTCATGAGCCTTTGGAAATATGCGGTCTTCTCCGCTCTTTCCCAACTTAACTGACTTCTTCACCGATTTTTCAAACTTCCTCCTCAATCTCCTGATCTTATCAAACAACTGGGCTTTACTAGCCTTAAAATTGATAGACTTCTTCACAAATTCGTAGAATGCATCCATATGACCATAAGGGTCCCCTTTACTAGCTGTGAATTCAAGAATACCTTGTAGTAAAGCAATCTCGTCATCCTCGCTGAACAATCTCTGAAACAGCTGCTTCTTGGTATCCTCTCCTGTTCTCTTGCTTTCGCTGCCTTCGGGCTTTTTCTCTTCTTCCAGCATCTTCGCCCGCTTTGATTTATTCCCCTCTTTCCCCAACACAGTCGAGGGGCGCTTGGCCGTGGAATTCGCCGGCAAACCCAACACGGTAGACCCGAGTTTCTGAGACACAGGAATCTCTACCATTGACTTGTTCACGACAGGCTTCACAGCTTTGTTGTCGGTTCTCTCATGCTCGGATTCCGACTCCGAATCCGTCTGCGAACCGGAATCGGCTTCAGACTCCGAAGCTTCTGGCTTATGGTTCAAATTTGTCACCACCACCGGAGCTGTAGTCTCTGGCTTCTTCATCACCGGAGAGTCGTCGTCGTCTTCATCGTCTTCGTCATCAGAGGCTAAATCCTCTTTCTTCTCGTTACGATCCGGCTCCTCCTCAGGATCCTCCTCCTCTGATGAATACTCTTCTTCAGTTTCTTCTTCACTCGAAGACGCGGCAGGTGGATTCTCGATCGGGGTTGGCCGCTTCGGTGCCATGGACAGAGCCGTACGAGGTTTCGAAGACAGAGAGCACACTAGGGTTTCTCGTCCGATAGCCGAGAATTTGGTGAGCTGAAGCCGACTATCCACAAATCGAAGAAACCAGAAGCGGCGATTTTGCCCTAATACAAGAATGGACGGTTTCTCTTTCTAGGGTTTCTTTCCTTTTTTTCTTCCAGCCCTCGAAAAGCTTTCGATTCGACAAGCAGACGGGTAAATACTGTAGGTTTAAGAGCACGAGTGGATTTGCAATTTAAGAATTATATTTAAAAACTGAATTTCACAAAAGATATTCGATTTTAGATCCAACTATACAAATATAAATTCAATAATAATAATTAGCGTTATAGCGTTGTAAATGCGACAGTAACATATACACATATATATATAATATTAATTAATTTAAGTTTCACTCATCTTACTATTGCGTTATAATTCCTTTTAAAGTCGAGAAAAACATTTCGCCTGCAATAATTCTCAAATATATACACTTATATATACATATATAATATTAACACATACTTTTCATATACGCACATGCACATACCCTACATGTATAAGTAATGGTTTGGGCCGACAAAAATTACTCGGCCCAACTAATACAGAGGTAATGGGAGCATGTCTTATCTCTCTTTCAGCCTCAAGGATTCATATCCTCTATCCTGTTTCCACTTCATCCGCATCACCAGTTCATTTCTTCTCCGACATCTCCCTCTTCCAAGCCAAGTAGCCAACCTCACTTCAATGGTGGGAACTAGATTTCAAATTTAGCCAAGTACGAGCATGTCTTCTTGTCTTCTTCCTCAGTTCAAGTGCCTGCCTGATTCCTTCTCTATCCAGTTCAGAACCTCTCACTACCTCTGTAAGCTCTCTCTCTCTCTCTATCCAATTTAGTTTTGTTTCTTTTGCATATGCAGTGTTACCGTGAATTGTGCATAGTTTTGAATCTTTCCCTCTCCCTTCGGGTTCTACTGTCTTGATTCTCTTTGCATTGGCCTTTCGTCAATTTGATTCCAGGTGGGTGCGTATTTGATCCTTCTAGAATCTTGGATTTTTCTATGCCTGCAATTCGATTGAAATTCCCAGTGATTCGTTAATATTCTATGTGATTCTTGGTTATTACTTTGAGGGTTCTGTTTATAGAGACGTTCTTGCGTGTGCTCTGTATCTGATCTTCGGGTTCTGTGAATGTGAAATTAAGGTTTTGCACATGATGTAGAATTGTAGACTTTTTGCGCTTGATGTAGTTTAAATTATGATTATGGTTGCTAAAATGTCCAGGAAAGTGATCATCATCATCATGTGTATAATGCTGTTATAGATTGAGGTTAATGTCCTAATCACACCAGGCTTCTTGATGGCCGATATTTGGTTGGATTGTGCAGCAAAACACGGCAAGGATGGTGTATTCTTCCAACCGCAATGTACCGCATCGGTATCAGCTCCTTCAGTGCTTGATGTGGAGAACCTGAGACTGCCCTCTTTCAACACTCACTCAGATTCCCTCGTATCGGATGATCGATGGACTTGTACTGGAATCATCGGTCCTCCTACTCAGGTAACCGACAAACCAATACCATGTGTAATTTTTACAAAAATCTCTAATCGGCCCAAAGGTGAAATCACATTTATATGTCTCTGCAAATGACGATATACAGTTGATGCCTTGGTTAGGATCACTTGATGAAAATAGTGATACAACTTAGGAGGAGGGAGAGAGAGATGCAAAGTTGATGGACTCTGGAATGGTGATGGTGATGTCTGGAAACCAAACCAAAGTTTGATTAATCTGCATCATATTGTTGCCATTGCCACCTTAACTTCTATTTAATTCATGTCCCCTTAGTGTTTCTACCTTCTGCTCCTTCCCTTCTTTGAACAGCTTATGCTAGTCAATAGAATCGGGTTTTATCACTCTCTGGATGCTGTGTGAAAGTTCAGTTCTTGATACCGGTTGGGCATTTATATTTGCAGGAAAAATATTCAGAAGCTTTAGCCTCTGAAACGCTTCTCACCGGTGATGAAGCAGTAGTTGTGGCTGCTGCTGCTGAAGCAGTTGCTCTCGCAAGGGCTGCCGTCAAAGTTGCAAAAGATGCTGCGTTAGTTTACAACAGCTACAGCACAAAGTTATCGGTTTCGTCCACAGATGACAAACGCTCCAAATGGGACCGGTTTACGGAGAAGGAACGTGCTGGCATAATGGGGCATCTAGCGGTTTCTGGGACTGGAATCGTGGTCGATGAATGTACTGCCCATGACTCTGACAAAGATCCGTGTGATGATTCTGAACAGATGGACAAAGAACTCAAAATTCTTGAGGAGCGACTTTCCGTGGGTATAGCAGTGAGATCTACACGCCAGATTGAAAGGAAGGCTCGTCGGGCAAGAGGGCTTGAGAAAGTTACGCCCGGTATTGTGTCCGTGAAGGCCGGTGCAAGGAATAGAAGAAAACGGGTTTCTTCACAAGATGTTGACCATGCTGATCCTTTGCGGTACTTAAGATGGACAACAAGCACTTCCAGGCTTCTGACGGCAAGAGAAGAACAGGAGTGTTCAGAAGGGATACAGGTTTGTCTCTTTCATCTCGAAAACATTAGGTATCTATCTACTTCCATTTCAGACATACCCATGTAAGGTTTCTAGTTTCATTCAAGCTGCTAGTTTCGATATCGGGTGTCGTTCAAGCTGTTGCTCAAAGATTCATTCTCTATTTCCATCCGCCGAGGTTGCATGCTCACAAATTGTTGTCTGCTTTATTTAGGACCTACTGAAGTTGGAACGGCTTCGGGAAGAGATAGCCGAGCGTTGTGGCGGTCAACCAACGTTGGCACAGTGGGCTTCTGCTGCTGGAGTTGATCAGAAAACTCTAAGGAAGCGTATAAATAACGGCATAATTTGCAAGGACAAGATGGTTAAAAGCAACATACGTCTGGTTATATCGATTGCGAAGAATTATCAAGGAGCTGGAATGAACCTCCAAGATCTTGTCCAGGAAGGATGCCGAGGGCTTCTGAGGGGAGCTGAGAAGTTTGATGCTACTAAAGGTTTCAAATTTTCAACTTATGCGCATTGGTGGATCAAGCAAGCCGTTCGAAAGACTCTCTCTGATCAATCTCGGACGATTAGATTACCCGTAAGGCTCTCTGTCTCGTCTCGCCATACCAGACACGGTTAATCTGGCTCAGCTTGTTTTCTTTTTTTCTCTTTCAAGACATGTGAATGATGTCCTAATCTTTCTTGACATTGATCTGCAGTTTCACATGGTGGAGGCAACGTACCGAGTGAAGGAAGCTAGAAAGCAGCTCTACACCGAAAACCGAAGGCAGCCCAATAATGAAGAAGTCGCGGAGGCAACTGGGCTCTCGATGAAGAGGCTCAATGCAGTTCTACTCTCTCCTAAACCTCCAAGATCGCTCGATCAAAAAGTCGGAATCAACCAAAACCTCAAACTTTCGGTCCGTCAAACCTTCCTTATCTTCCAACCATCTCTTTCTGACAATCTGGCTGCAAAAGCGTACTTTTTTTAACGAGATCGCATCGGGATTCACGCAGGAAGTGATAGCGGATCCGGAAGCGGAAACGGCAGAAGAGGTGCTGATAAAGCGGTGCATGAGGGAGGACCTGGACAAGGTGATGGAGAAGGTGTTGAGTCCGAGGGAGAAGCGGGTGATAAAGTGGAGGTTCGGGATGGAGGACGGGAGGATGAAGACGTTGCAGGAGATCGGGGAGGCGATAGGCGTCAGCCGAGAGCGGATCAGACAGATCGAGTTGTCGGCCTTCC
>NW_010961290.1:3381649-3481144 GCF_000463585.1 Tarenaya hassleriana | reverse complement strand
GCATTCCGGAAACTCAAGAACAAGAAGAGGACCGCCCATTTGCTCCAGTATTTGGTTGCTTAATCTTACAATACAGCACCACCACCACACGGGAAATGCTTTTATATATATATATATATAAATAATTTCGCTCTATTCAAATTTAAACGAAATAGGAAATAATAAGGGTATATATTATATTGATGTATTTTTGTTGTTTTTATTTTTGGTATATAGAAGATGTAATTAGGGATTGATTTCATTTGGGATATATAAAAAAAAAAACGGACCGAATGAACCACACATAATCATATATGAACTGAATCGTAATAAAATTCGAATGAGATTGAATTCTAATGAAAATTTTCTTATATAACTGTTCCTATATTAATACGTTAACTTTTAACATTCTTTAAAAAATTACATAATTTTTTTTTACTGTTAATTAAAATCACGAATTTTATAAAGATTGGGAATTTGCAAGGGAAAAAAAAAGGCCTCGGTCGAATTGCTTCCCCCATCTTCCCGTGAGGATAAGACAGCGGAATCTATCCACTTTTCTCTTCGATTTTTCTTCCTCGCTTCTTTGTGCCTGCAACAATGGCGGTCGCCTTCTTCCCTTCCTTAGCTCACAACCCTACCCTTTCGTCTTCCCGACTCACATCCTCCTTCGTGCCCACAAGACCCTCATCACTCTTCGCAAAATCTCCATCACTCTTCGCGAAATCATCCCTTAAACCCAAAACCTTCGTCGTCTCCATGTCCTTGGAAGCTGGGGTTGGCGTGATGGGCACGAAGCTCGGAATGATGAGCTTCTTCGAACCAAACGGCACCGTCGTTCCTGTCACCGTCGTCGGATTCCGGGAAGGTAACATCGTTACGCAGGTGAAAACCCTAGCCACCGACGGCTACGATTCCGTTCAGGTGGGTTATCGACGTGTTCGGGACAAGAAATTGACGAAACCGGAGATGGGTCATCTTCAGAAGGCGGGAATTATCCCTATGAGGCATCTCCAGGAGTTCAGGTTGCAGAGTGTTGATGGGTTCGAACCAAATCAGAAGCTTGTGTTCGATGACATCTTCAAGGAGGGTGATCTTGTTGATGTCTCTGGAACCACCATCGGCAAAGGGTTCCAAGGTTCGTTCCTCTTTCTGATTCTGCTGATTTCATGGTGGTCAGTGCTGTCCGTTGTTCGATTCGTCTGAGGTTTTTGTCCTCAGACGAATCTCTGTCAAGGCCGCTTTGATTCATCTTTACTGGTTGAATTTGTGAATCTCCTGATGAATATTTCTGTGATCAATGCTTAATCTATGACACGAAACGCAACAATTAACTGAAGTGCATTGTTCTGTAATGCTCTTCCACTGGTGTCTGATCATCTAACTGAACGATCTTCTCTCTTATCCGTTTAAATCTGGGACAGGTGGAATCAAGCGGCATAACTTTAAGAGAGGCCAGATGACGCATGGTTCGAAGAGTCACAGAGCATTGGGATCGATCGGTGCGGGGACAACCCCGGGACGAGTGTACAAAGGGAAGAAAATGCCCGGGAGGATGGGAGGAACCAAAAGAAAGATCCGGAAGCTGAAGATTGTAAAGATCGACAGCGACCTCAACGTTGTGATGATCAAAGGCGCTGTGCCCGGAAAGCCCGGTAATCTCCTCCGTATAACTCCGGCCAAGATCGTTGGCGTTAACATTCCCAAGAACTAGCCCAGCAAGCACGCCGCCCCCTTACGTGTATTGCTGATTTATGCGTTGTTTAGGATATGAAAATATTCATTGTATCGAGTTTTCTTTTTTTTTCGCGAAGTTGAATCAAAACAAGAAAAGTTCATGAAACCGTGGTTCATAGGAATCAGGTTCTTCTCTAGGATCATACCTTAACACTATTCACAACACAGAGGTTATGGCCTCCATTCTCTTCTCTGTGTGTATAGCCAGTTGTATGTATGTATATACATGGGCCGAAGCTTGTCATAGAGACTGAAACCACCAGAAGGAGAACAAGAACAGCAGGAGCAAGAGGAAAGACCCGACGCCGAACCCGTCAGCCTCTGCGGCAGAATTCGCGGTGGCGGCGGGAGAAGGCGAAATGAGAAGGGAAGGGAGCCATGAAGAGACCCAAGAAGAAGATAATAGGTGGAGGAGAAGGAGGAGAAGCAACAGCAGAAGACCCACCATGAAAGTACCAGTCTGAAGAAATGGAAGAAGATAGCCTTCTACTAGAGACAGAAGGAAAGAGCCGTAGAGGATCCATCCAAGAATCCCCACAAAGAGAAGAGGGATTACTGGCGACGGCCCTTTGCTCTCCATTTCCTCTCTCTGTGATCGATCCTCTTTGGTTTTTCCCCGTGAGGGTTTTATATAGAAGATGAAATTGTTATCGATGGAGATGTCACAGCATCGGTTATAACTAGGTGTGGTTTATTCGGGTTTCGGTTTAGTTATATTTGGGTTTGACTATTTGATTTAAAAAAAATATATAAACGTTCGGTTTTATACCGGATTCATCATGGAAAAAAATTCAGTTTTTTCGATTTTTTTTTTTTCGGTTCGATTTTTTTTAGAAAAATCGCATCTATTGGGTTTTATATCGGATTCTATTCGATTACAATTATATATTATTCGGTTAATTTCGTGTTTGATAATCCGTGGGATTCGTTTGTATTCTGGTTAGATAACCTAAGACAATATTTACTTTTCACCATTTATTTTATTTTATTGTTATAAATAATGCACACACTCTTTTATTCTTATAATAAAAATCTAACTGCCCCCATCGTCTGAACGTGTTGGAAGATAAACCACCTTTGAAATGGTTCATCAGTCCATTGGCTTAGATTATTATTGCATATATTTTATCTTTTATTAATTCACTACCCTAATATTTCAAAGGCTTATTTTATTAAACACCTTAAAGGAAAAACTAGCAAGTATCAAAAGTACCGAGAACGCTTTTAACAAATATATCTAAAAAAAATATATCAAATGTATAATTCGAAAATTGCTAAATCCACAGGATGTCGATCCAAAATACCCGAATCCACCATAAAAAGACAGCATATATGGAGTTTGGGAGATGATGCATTACATTCGTTCACATACAATACAAATGATCGTCTGGAACTCGAACCGAATACTGTCGGTCAGTGTTCACCGGAGGGGCGAATCTCGTCCGGGTTGTGGCTGTTGTTTCTTAGAGCCGTCGAGAGCTGAATACCGGCGGCTGCTCCACCGCCGGGAACAGCCTGAGAGCTGGTGGTGGTCGCGGCGGCAGCTCTCAGCCCTTTCTTGTTCTTCACTTTCTGCGCCCACCCGACCAGACCCACCTGAATGCTCTCGTCGAATATCGCCTTCTTAAACGAACTCCCCATCTGCCAATCAGTTTCCAAAACCAGAATTTCTAATGTCAATAAAGAGGACACCATGTGTTGAATCAGAGAAATGAAAGCCCGTCCTCGAGGTCAATTCACTGACCTGAGTGACAATGGCGTAGAGAGGCAGAGTGCTGTAACTACAAAGCACCTGAATGAAGACCCTGTCGAGAAAGAACGAAGATTGTCGACGAGAAATTTTAATCAGGAGGGTTGAGAAACATGAGTTAAGGAGAAGAAAAAAACATATTCCTCGTACCCGATCACAAGCCTAGGTACGATGTATCTCACTTGTCCCATGATGCAAGAATCAAACCCGTACGTAACCTGCAAACACATACACGCAGAGTTAACAGATCAGTTGTGTTTGTTGTTTGTATAAGCCAAAGACAAAAAGCAGTTTCTTCCGACAGATCTGGCTTACCCATATCCAGAAGAAAAACGCAATCTCAAAAGCATTTTGGAAGAGGATAAAATGGATCAAGAAGAGAACGATGTGGGGACGGTCGAACCAGAAGTGCTCATCCGATGGCTTCACCACTAACTCCCCTTCGATTGCTATATGCTTCTCCGCCACCTCGTGAGCCAGTTGCGCAATCACGTGCTCCAGCTTCGTTCCCACAGCAAGTAGCAGCTGACATTTTCACAACAAATGGAAAAAAAAACACACATCTGTGAACCAAGAATTCGCACATTATAGCAATCACATAGATGAATGAACGCCTTATCAGCCGAAACGAAATCCATAACATTTTGAGGGCAAAAAGACTCACGATAAAGGGAATGAACGCTATCCAGAAATATGTGTGCCATCCTGCAAGATACGAGATAACGATTAATGTTACAGAGGAATAAGAATCGTAAAACAGAATAAGCGCTCCTTCAAAGCATACCGTTAACATTAAGCAGCAGGAAGATAACCACAAACATCCAAAGATACCAACTGCCCAAAAAAAGAGAGAAGAAAATTTAATGCATGCCACGGAGAATGAAGTACAACACGACGGCCTATGCGTAACCATACCTTATACCAACAACTCGCTTGAAATCGTCTTCCAGGGCACGTATCATATACTTGTGAAAGTTAAACTTCGGGTTTCCCTTGCAATGCATCTGTAAAACCATAAGACATTCCGTCAAGTGACCGTAATCCAGAGACAGATATAATGTGCAATAATTGCGTGATCATGATTACCATAATGAAACCAAGGCGTAACGTCAGATAATCTGCTTTTGTCACGGATCCATAGAACTGCTTGAAAAAAGAATGCTGCACGTAACAAACGAATAAAACACCTCTGTAAGATATGAAATCACAGTGGTTTTATTCAGCCCTCGATCGGTATAATGGAAATATAGGCACACTCGATAGAAATTAAAAATCCATGGGAAACTTTCCAACCAAGATTAAGTGACGAAAATCTTACCGTCCATACAAGGATAGCTGAATCTTTACCAAAACCAAGAAAATGCTCTTTGATAAAAGCATGTTGATGAACATGGGTGACTTTGTCCTTAAAGGCTGAATAGGTGCAACACACACACAACAAAAAAACAATCCAAGTATTCATACGGTACCCATCAGTATGTCTTTGCAATTTTGCATATACTGACTAAAAAAACACGAAAGACTCGTGTCAATACCCTGTTCTTGATCAAAGTCCTGGTTTGCAATAGAGTCCTCCCACTTTTTCCATTGATGAATCTGCGTAACGCAAAACATGAATCATGGTGCCAGTCGAATACGAGAAAACAGCAAACGTATCAGATGCTCATTCTCACCCTTGCGCTGCCAAAAACAACGGTAAGAACGCAGAAAGTCACATGGGAGATGGCCAGCACAAAGATGAAGATGTGTAGATGGTGCAACGCCTCAGCTGAAAGCAAGGGCACTTTGTGCTGAAGGAAAAAAACAAATTGAGGCGAAAAGGTAAGTACAGATACAGAGACAGGAACATAGGTTAACTACATCAAGAGGGATATGCCTAGAGAAACAAGCACATGCCAAATAAAAACATGAGCACAGTGTCCAATTGTTTGTAAGTAAATCGGTTTTATCACTGGTGAGCGTTACTCTATCATGGCTATTGTTGCTGGTCTGAGTCTGTAAGAGGGATAAGGTGGTGTGTTTGCTGGTAGGAAATTTCCATTTGGAACAGATTAACCACACTGGATAACAAAAAAAATCTACAACAAATTACCTTCTGGGCGCAGTAACCGGCTTGAGCAGCAGCATGCTCAGCGAGTAAGCGCCTGGTGATGCCGGCAATTTGAAAACCGGCGAACTTCTGAAAATGTTTGGTTGTTGTGGCACTATGTTCACCTCCTCCTTCTTCGCTATTTGGAAGCTGGCACGGAAGCATATGCCTAAGCAAATCTTCTTTCACACATATTTTGGAGATTACACCTTGGAAAACTGTGAGCAACAGTGATATGAACCCCAACAACATCAACTCTGCCCACCAAAAGAACCATCAACGTCACTTCAGAATCAAAACCATAGATCAAGATTCGTAAACAGTTACTCTTCTAATCACCAATCATAGTGACATAATCCATACTTAAACGCTAAATTAAGGGTAGAATTCATTAATACTTTGTAACTCTGAAGATGTTATACACGGAAGTAGAAAAAACAAGGCAGCAATTTTCATCCACAGAATCCAGCACTTGTAGAGAATCAGAAGAACCATAAAAGCAACAAGATTGACGAGATTTAAAGGGTGTTCCTAAAAGGCGCGATAAAGATGACAAAAGGTCCACAGACATGGAGACAGCAGAGAAAATCTCCCGACAAAGATTCAGCAAATAGACTAGACAAATGATCTGCAACACCCACAGACGGAACCGAAATTAAGGACATATTCGCATCGAAGGCGAACCCAAAAGTGGAAAATCGAATCAAAAAAAGGGGAAAAAAGGAGAGAGAGATAAACAAACACCTTCTTTAACCTTCTGTAGGGCTTCGAAAAGGGGTTTCTGTTTCTTCCTCTTGAGGACCTGGCCGAGATAGTGAAGAAGACGCTCCACCGCAAGAGAAATGGCAACGATGACTGTGCACACGGCCGCGACCACCCACGTCGGCGTGAACTCCAACGTCGTGCCTTCTCCTTCTCCGCCACTCATCTCTCTCCTCTCTCTCGCTCTCCCGGGAATTCGGATTTCTTCAGTCTGGAGAGAACCAATGGGGCCAGAGACTGTGACCGTGACTGCAAACTCCGGATCAGAGATGTAATTAAAAAGGAGATTATTGTTTTTTTTTTTCTGGGATTTAATTAAGAAAATAGAATTCGAACATGCATGTGACGTGTCCCTTTGGATTCCCGTTCTCTGTCCTGTTGTCTTTTTTTTTTTTTTTTTTTTTTTTTTTTTTTTGGAATTACATTCAGCGGAAGTCTTCTTAAGATCTTTGTTTGTTTCCGACATCTCTTTCTAAACCGCGTCTTCTCCGCGTTATATAATATCCGGAAATAAAGGCGACAATGATGGAATAGAAGACCAAAATGGAAAAACATTTAAAATAAAATGTCTTAGATTGCACACAAAATATTCTAATGAAGGAGAAAATTAAATTTAAATATTATTTTGAGGGAGAACTATGTTAAAGAATCTTAATTCCTAGATTTTCATGATTCCGATAATTAATAAGGATTCTATGGTTTTGGTAAGAAAAATACATAAATTTAAAAGAAAAACAAATAGCAAGAATTTATGAAATAGAAAACAGCTGTGTGAATTTTATTAATTCAATGTCATATTTTAGTGTTTATATTTTTATTTTATTTTTTACAATTTCATTATTAGTATAAAATAACTTTTGAATCCCCAATTGCCAAGCATAATATTCTGTCCACCTAATGGCCTAACTGTCAAATAGAAACTATTGTTTGGAGTACATTTATAGCCCCTTTTGTTTTGATATTATTTTATTTTATTTTATTTCCCCTTCCTTAAGATCGCTGTCTTTTGCAAATCTCTGAACAAAGGAGATAATTAAAGATGATAATAATATAAAAAAAAAAAGACGGAAGACACGGAAGCAAAAAAGACAACTGTGCTTTTGTTTAACTGAACTTCAAATGAAAATCTTACAGAAGTCAAAGTCAGACTTTAGTACGTAACGCCGTATCCTCCAACGTCTCGGGTTTTTGTTTCCCGTTTTCAATAATCCTGTAATCTCAGTTGATTCATTGTGTCTTTTCATTTTCGTTATTTATAGTTATTATTAATTGTGAATAAAGAATAAAATATTAAAACAAAGTCCTAATTCAAAATAATTTTTAAAAACCGAAAAACCCTAAAACATTTGAGTTTCTAAGAAGAAGAACGAGAAAGACTCTCTCGCTCTGTCGCTCCCTTCCACCCGCGGCGGTGCCGCCGTATCACCGTCTCTGACGAACGCCGTACTCCGTTTCCGCTGCTGTCGCCACCGTCTCCGATTAGCTCTGGTCCTTTTCTCTCTCCTACTTTATCTCGATTGGCTCGATTTCAAACCTAAAGTCGGGGTTGCATCTCCGCTTCTGATTCGGAAACCTTAAATGTACCCTTATCGAAACAGATTTAGGGTTTTGAGCGAAGTCGATGAAATACTGAACCTAGATTGTTCTTCAAATCGATGAAATAGGCTTTGGGCTTAGGAGATTGACCCTTCTCTGTTTCTGATCTCGCCTTGTGTGTTTTATTTTTCCCGCCTGGTTCATTGCTATCGCCACTGCGTTCGTGGGTGGGTTAGAAATCTTGAACGTGATTAGGTAGGGAATTGGAAGTGAGCTCCAGTGCTGAAGTTTGTATTTTGACCGTAATTGAATTGGCTGTCAGTCTTTTATGTGGTGTCTCCATTGTTATGCAGAGTGTAAGCAAGAGATTATATAATTAGATGGTAATATGGAGAAATACGATATTGTTTTTCTTCCAACTTTCCAACGAAAGAATGTCGACGTAATGCTACACTTAGAAATTAACATCAGTGTCTTGCAGAGCGCATTTTAGCCCATTTTCTTTAGAAATATGACAGCTGCTTCTTCTGGGGAAAGCGAGGAAGAAGAAGTTGAGAGAATGAGATCTGTCTCTCCTATGTATTTTAGCTAAGATTGTGGCATTGAGATAGGAGAAAACCCGTCGTGCAAAAGAACAGAACCAAGGTTAGTTCCCAATGGTTAAATTCCGGTATGTTTCTAACCTATCTCCGTTAATTGCTGTCTTGTGAGGTTAGTTTGGTTGCTTAGACTAATCGACCTTGGTGACACATTTGATACTACAGGCAGCTGTGGCTTTTATAGAAGGGGTTCCTCTACTGCACAAGAGGATGTTGTTTGTTCTCCTGTGGTGGTTTCGACAGCCAACCACTGTAGCGGATTTGGAGGAGAGCAAGAAGATCTGCTCCAAGCGGTCAGCTTCGGACATGATCGATGGGGCAAAAGGTAAGGGTGAAGTGGAGAAAGTGAGAATGAACCGGTGCTGCACAAGAGGATGTTGTTTTTTCTCCTATGGCAGTTTCGACAGCCACTACTGTAGCGGGTGTGGTGGAAGGCAAAAAGATCCCTGGAGGGAGGATTTTTACAAAGGAAGATGATATTTTGATGTTGGAGGCTATAATTGAGTGTCGTGTTAAGACAGGAACTGAACCCAGCTCTCATGCGGGAGGCTTTTATGATTTTGTCAAAGGTTCTCTCCATGTCGAAGTGTCCAAGACACAGGTCATGGACAAAATCAGGTCGCTGCAGAAGAAGTTTCGAGGTATGGTGGGAAAATATAGACATGAGCAAGAATTAGCATTCACACCTCATGACTCGAAAGTGTTGGATTTGTCAATGCAAATTAGGGGTGTGACTGATAGTATAGGAGAAAAACCGATTGGAAGTGAGGCCCCCCCAGATGAAACATACGGCAGGTACGATTGACATGACCGGTAAGAAACCTGTGACTCGTAGATGGCAGAAACAGAATGCGATGGAGAAGCATCAAGAACCAGGAAATGCAGAAGATGAGGACAATTATGAGCTGCACGATAGAGATGTTCAAGTTGTCGGAAATAGGATCGATGTGGCTGAGGAGGACAGAGGTGAAGGAAAAGAGAGCGGACACGGTGATGCAGACGACTTCTGGGCCCGGTTTCCCTTATTGAAGGATGGAGTTGAGACGATGTTGTCTGAAGGGCTCTTCCTCGATTTCCCCGCTGCTTGAGAAAGTTGTGTGCTTTGGCTGGGACAAAGGGAAGGAGTGGGATGCGAAATGGAAGGAGATGCGACTGCGCATTAGGAAGCTTGATGTTATGGCTGGGTTCTCGCGGGCAGCTCTTGATGAGCTGAAGAAGTGATTGCAATGTCCACGGTACTCTTTTGCAATCCGATCTTTAAGCATGTTAGAGACAGAACCTATCTCAGTGCTCATCTAATGTCGGTTTTTTGGCCCTTGTTGTCAATAAATCTTAGCATTTATATAGGGTTCTTTCTCCCGGGAGAGACAAATCACAGATGGCAAACATGTTAAATGTCCATAATCTCGCATTTATTCGTCTAATTAATTAAGTTAATATCTTTTGGTATTCTCTAGTTTTACAAATATCCGTTTTGTTTTGTTTTTAAAGAATTATATATTATATTTATTATATATGAATCCTTATCTGTTATCATGACTGCCCCTCCATGCACCGATACGCACAAATGTCGTATTCATACTCGAGAAATAGATATAGGACTATATTTTATTTTTATTTATTTATTTATTTATTTATTTATTTATTTTGCCTTCTCTAGCTTCCTATTTATTTATTTTTTAAAATTATTATTATTGAATAGTTCTGTACACGGTAAATACATGAACCAGCTTTTATTTTGTAATTTCTGTTGATTGTATCTTTTCATTTTCTTTATTTCTAATTGTTAACTGTGATAGATAATAAAAGAGTAAAGCAAATCCTAATTCAAAGTAATTTAAAAAAACGAAAAACCCTAAAACATTCGAGTTTCAAAGAAGAAGAACAAGAACTCTCTCTCGATCTGTCGCTCTCTTCCGCCCACGGCGGTGCCGCCGAATCCCGCCGTAGCGCCGTCGCCGACGAACGCCGTGACTCCGTTTCCACTGCTGTCGCCGCCGGCTCAGATTAGGTATAGTCTCTTTTAGCTCTAGTCTCTCCTTTTATCTCGACTGGCTCGATTTCAAATCTAAAGTCTGGGTTGCATTTCCGCTTCCGATTCTGAAATCTTAAATGGACCCATATCAAAATAGGTTTAGAGTTTCGAGCGAAGTCGATGAAATACTGAACCTAGATTCTTCTTCAAATCGATGAAATAGGTTTTGGGCTTTGTAGATTAACCCTTCTCTGTTTCTGATCTTGCCTTGTATTTTTATTTTTTTCTGCCTGGTTCATTGTTAATGATCACTGCTTTTGTGGGTGGGTTAGAAATCTTGAATGTGATTAAGTAGGGAATTGGAAGTGAGCTCCAGTGATAAAGTTTGTATTTTGACCGTAATTGGCTGTCAGTCTTTGATGTGCTGTCTCTATTGTTATGCAAATTGTAAGATAGAAACTGTGTAAAGTTGCCAATCTGTTGTTCAGTTAATATATTTAGATGGTAATATGGAGAAACATGCTATTGTTTTCTTCTCCAACAAAAGAATGTCGGCGTAATGTTACACAGAGAAATTAACACCAGTGCCTTGCAGAGCGCATTTTAGCTCATTTTCTTAGAATACGACAACTGATTCTTCTGGGGGAAGTGAGGAAGAAGAAGTTCAGAGAATGGAATCTGTCATTCCTATAGATATTAGCTCAGATAGTGACGTTGAAATAGAAAAGCCCATTGTGCAAGAGAACAGAACCAGGGTTAGTCCCCCATGGTTAAATTCCGGTATGTTTCTAGCCTATCCCTGTTAATTGCTTTCTTGTGAGGTTGGTTTGGTTGCTTAGACTAATCGACCTTGGTGGCACATACACATTTGATACTACAGGCAGTGATAGAAGGGGTTCCTCTGCTGAAAGACCACGTGTTTATAATGGAAGCTCTTCCCATGCAAATAGACCTGCAATTCCTGCTTCGAGCAATGGTATTGAAGCCTCAAGTTTTCTCTCTTGCCCAGAAGACTCTAGACAATTTACAGGGAATGGAAACTTTGTTAATTCCAGAATCGCCAATGTTTCTGGTGCAGATTACGAGAGGCTTTCATCTCACCAAGCTCTTAAGAGAACCCTTCCGCCGTCTTTTAATGTATCTACACTTTCTTCAAGATCTGACAGCTACATAAGTAATGGGAGTGGCAATCACCGCCGTGAGGATTATAGTTATCCAGCTGTGTCAGCTTCAGGCTATAATGGAGTCCATGATGAGATAGGAAGTGTGCGTGGGATTAATGGGGCTAGAATTCTACCCCCATCTCTGACACACAGAACATCTGCTTCTTCTTCACAATATATTGGTCCAAGTGATACCATTAACAGGTTTGGAATAGGTGATGACAAGAATTCTGGGAATGATGAGAGGCTGGTCTATCAAGCTGCATTACAGGCATTTATCCTAGATTATCTCTGCTTTCAATTTTTACAATTCATCAATCTAGTTTTCCTCTAGTACTTGCATTCTGTTTGTGGTACGACACCCCACTGGACCAGTTTCCTGGTTTTGTTGGATATTTTTAGAATTTAGTTGTGAATTTTTGGAGGTATGAATGGGTGGAAGAGGCTTGTTCCTTTTCTTTACTTATATGTTAGATTGTTAGTCAAAAAACAGTTCTCTCAGGGTCCTGATGCCTCAAGATCTTCAATAGATAGGCATTGGACTGCTGAATCTGCATAATTTTAGGAAATGCATGTCTTAATTATTTTGAAGTACGTTGTTTTTTTTTTTTTTGCTTGTTTGGTCGGTGATAGTTACTTGGAATAACGGCCTCTTTTGTAGTGTTCATCTGTTACTTTGCATCATTGCCTGGAAATTATGAATATTATGTTGAGAGCTAATTGTATTTGACCTTTCCATTCTGTGTAATTAGTAGCCTCAGCAGGTTTCCCCTGGCATTTGTAATTGAAGACAGCTCTGTCGGCATTTCAAGTGCTTTCAGATTTTGATAATCAAATAATTTTATCCTGCAGGATCTGAATCAACCCAAGACTGAAGCGAAACTACCAGACGGTCTTCTTTCAGTTCCTCTTCTGAGGCATCAGGTGTATATTTTGATCTGCCTTTCTTTTGCAGTCTGAATTAATGTATATACTAAATATTCATTGTTTTCAGAAAATTGCTTTGGCATGGATGCTTCAGAAGGAAACAAGAAGTTTGCACTGTTTGGGGGGTATATTAGCAGATGATCAGGTTTCTTTTTAATTATATTCCTTCCGATAAATGTTTATGATTTTTGAAGGTGGAAGCTCCTTTGATTTGTCGTTTGTTCTCCCATGCAGGGCCTTGGTAAGACAATCTCAATCATTGCTCTTATCCAACTGCAAAAGTTCCATTCAAAATCAAAGCCTGAAAACTCTAATAATCAAAAAGCTGAAGCATTAGATCTCGATGCTGATGATGAATTAGAAGGTAATAATACTGTTCAACCATTTGAGAAACCAGAATCTAAAAGTGACAAAGAGGCAATGTCTCTGGGTGTCGATTATAAGGATCAGTGTGGCAGTTCGGGTTTGAAAAATGCCAAGGATGAAGAAGCTAGTACTTCGAGACAGACATTTAACCGGAAGAGACCAGCAGCTGGTACCTTGGTTGTTTGTCCGGCGAGTGTTCTGAGGCAGTGGGCTAGAGAACTTGATGAGAAGGTTGCGGATGAATCCAAACTTTCTGTTTTAATCTACCATGGCGGTAACAGAACTAAAGATCCTGTTGAACTAGCCCAATATGATGTGGTTTTAACTACTTACTCTATTGTGACCAATGAAGTTCCCAAGCAACCCTTGGTGGATGAAGATGAACTGGATGAAAAGAATACTGAAAAATACGGGCTTACCTCTGGGTTCTCGACCGATAGGAAAAGGAAAGATGCAGCGGCTACCAGTAAGAAGAGCAAGAAGAAAGGTAGAAAACGCATTGATGATTCTTCTATTGACCCTGATTGTGGGACTCTTGCCCGGGTTGGGTGGCTCAGAGTGGTACTTGATGAAGCTCAGACAATTAAGAATCACAGAACCCAGGTGGCCAGAGCCTGTTGCAGTCTGCGAGCTAAGAGAAGGTGGTGTTTGTCTGGAACTCCGATACAAAATACAATAGATGATTTGTATAGCTACTTCAGGTTTCTAAGATATGATCCATATGCTGTGTACAAGTCATTCTATCATACAATTAAGGTTCCAATCTCGAGAAATTCTCTCCATGGGTACAAGAAGCTTCAAGCTGTTCTAAGGGCTATAATGCTGCGCCGTACCAAAGGTACCGTGGTCCTTTCCTCCTCTTTAAGCGTTTAAATGAGTGGTTATGATGTTCCACTCTGATTGTTATAGGCTTCTGTTTATTTCTGAAGTTAGTGCTTCAATTTCATACTCTGATAAGAAATTCTTTTGATTGTTTTACGTGGTCTGGATCAAGTGGTTAAAGAAATTGCAATATCATTTGTGTTATGTTTTGTTCCCATTTCATTTGTTTCTAATCTTTGGGTTTTACCCAGGTCCCATGTTGTAATGTAGTCATAGTGCAGTTGATTATGCTAAATTAACTGGGTTTTGCATTATAGGAACAATAATTGATGGGCAGCCCATAATTAAACTACCTCCAAAGACAGTTAATTTGTCCAAGGTGGACTTTTCATTAGAGGAACGGTCTTTCTACAGGAAGCTTGAAGCTGATTCACGGTCTCAGTTCAAGGTGCATTTTCTGATCCCCCTCCATAAATTATCATTCCTCGTTTGGTTTGCAATTCGTGATGTGGTTTTGATTGAAAAACACAATGTTCTTGTAGCAACTTGTGAATGGCGGAATTTTCATGAGTTGTCTGCTGTCAAAGAGAAGTTTCTTTAGTGATCAACATTCTGTGTGCCTGTGAAAGAAATTTATAAATCCTTGGGTGCAATAAATAACATGATAATTTATTTTTTCTGCAGGCCTATGCTGCTGCTGGAACAGTGAATCAGAACTATGCTAATATCCTTTTGATGCTTTTGCGACTACGCCAAGCGTGTGACCACCCACAACTTGTGAAAGGATATAACTCAGATTCTGTTGGAAAAGTATCAGAAGAAGCTGTTAAAAGACTCCCTAAGGAAGCTCGAATTAACCTGCTCAATCGTTTGGAATCATCATCTGCCATTTGTTATGTTTGCAGTGTAAGTGCAGAATACTGGAGGGTCGAATGTGTTATGCATAGTGCTTATCTTCATATAGTACTATTCTCTAGTCCTGACATTATTATCTAGGTCCTTAATATTCTGTCTTCTGTGTTTCTGCAGGATCCACCAGAAGACCCTGTTGTCACATCGTGTGGCCATGTATTCTGCTATCAGTGCGTTTCAGAATATATAACAGGGGACGAGAACATGTGTCCTGTGCCTAAATGCAGAGAGCTTCTTGGGCATGATGTTGTTTTCTCTGAATCTACTCTTCGGAATTGCATCTCTGATGATTTAGGTTGCAGTTCAGTGGATCATTTCCCTGTTAATTCAGTTCTGAAAAGTGAGTTCGGTTCATCCAAAATCAAAGCAGTCCTCGATATTCTGCAGTCAGTCTCTAAACCAAGATGTCCAAACTCAGAACAGCATGGTCAAGCGCCTTCATCCTCTAAACCAGTTGATGACGATATTGCCATTGTAGAGCAAAAGAGCATATACTCATCTTCACATATCCCAGGGCCGATAAAAACTATTATATTCTCTCAGTGGACTGGTATGCTTGACTTGGTGGAGCAGTCTATGATTGAAAATGATATAGAGTTCAGAAGGTTAGACGGTACAATGAGTCTTGCGGCCAGAGACAGAGCTGTAAAAGATTTCAACAACGATCCGGATGTAAGTCATGTGCATATCTTAGAAAAAATATTTTCTAGAATTATTCTCTAATCTATTTCCCTGAAACCGGGAATGTGGAATGTGCCCCTTGATCTTGAAACCCTCTAAATAGTGCAAAGTTTTTTTAACAGGTAAAGGTGATGCTGATGTCTCTGAAAGCTGGAAACCTGGGGCTGAATATGGTGGCTGCATGTCATGTTATTCTTTTGGATCTTTGGTGGAATCCAACTACTGAAGATCAGGCTGTGGATCGGGCACATCGAATTGGACAAACTCGGCCGGTGACGGTTACCCGTCTTACTATAAGAGATACCGTTGAAGATAGAATCTTAGCACTCCAGGTACTCTCTCCAAATCTACTGGTTGTCCTTGTCCTGTGCGTTGATAATCGTTTCTCTATGGTGTTCTTTCATCTCGATAGTAATTTTCAATCAAAGACTGGAAGACTTATTTTGAGGCTCTTATTGGACAGTTTTTGCTGAAAATTCTCAATTTTTAATCAGGAAGAGAAAAGGAAAATGGTTGCGTCCGCGTTTGGGGAAGATCATGGTGGGGGGTCCGCGGCCAGGCTGACAGTGGACGACCTGAAATATCTGTTCATGGTGTAGGAGATGGTCAGTGTTCTACGGCACCACACCTGTTTTGTCCAAAGTTACACATTTGTAGGAGAGGAGATTATGGTGGGGAAATGGACCCTAAGTTTTGAACCCGGAGCTATCTCTCTGGCTCTGGCTACACGCACGTATAACTAATTGCCTTCCAATGCCGTGGCTCGTTGTCAGGTTGCAGCCTTTTTTGGTTTTTGGAGATTAGAAGCCCGGCCTAGGTAATTTTTTTTTGGTGTTTTTTCAGGTGCAGTGATCAGAAACTGGGTCTTGCGTAAATAATCCTAATCCTAACCCTTTCACTGTATATATAGCAGACACTATATATATATATATATATATCAGACACTATGGTGAATGCAGCTGTGCTTCTACGTCTTATTATCTGTCTTTAATGTCTCCCATTTTATTTGTATGTATTGGTAGTTTCTTCTGGTCGTTGCTTAATTAGTGCGACGAGAATTTAGTGAAGTTTTATCCGGCTATTAATATCGTAAATAGTTAAGATAACATGTTTTTCACTTTAAAATAAAAAGGAGAGTCAAATAAGGTTTTTCTAATAAAAAAAATCTGGAAAATGTATTTTTATTTTTATGTAAAAAAACTCAGAGAGTTCAAAAAAATTCAATTGGTTAATAACATTATAAGTGGTGAAAATAAGGTATTTCCATTTGAAAATAAGAAATGCAATATTATTAAGATTCCTTTAAACAAAACCATAGCTTCAATCGATTTTCGTATAAAAAACCTAAAAGAAAGTACAATTAAGGTTTCAACCGGCTAATAACATTGTAAATATGGTTAGAGTAAGATGTTTTATACTGGATTAGTGAGAGCTAAAATGTATTTACTAATAATATTTAAATAACTTGGGATATTTTATTTACTAATGTTATAATAATAATAATAATAATGTTATATTTGGAAACTCTAAAAGACAAAAACAAGATTCAGCATTCATATTAACTTTGGATTGGCTAAACCGATTCAAACCGGAAAACCTGTTTGATTTTGATTTTTAGGGTTGAGTTACACAAGCTATGTAAACATTAGAAATTAAGATCATTATTCCATCATATGAAATCTTGAATACATATTTGTCCCTTATTACTTATCAATTGCTTTCACTTGGGATGGGTTTCTTCATCTCCTTGACACACCCTTCGGGGGATTCAACTGCCACGATCTCGATTGAGTTCAATTCCAAATCTTTTGTCTCTTGGTTCTCGGTAGGTACCGGTTTAGGCATCTCGGTTTTCTTCGAGTTCTTGTACATCAAGTACAGTACCATCTGAACTAAACCAAACAGAAAACCGAGAATATTTGGCATCTGAAAACACAAGAGTTGCAAGTTATTATACCGTTTTAGACCAATGGAAAAAAGCCCAATTTCGGCTTCGGTTTGGTCTTAACCGAAACATAACCAAAATATTTCTTCGGTTTGGATATTTTTCGAACCGGCTTTTGGATAAGAACTACTTACAGCGATGAACTTGTCCTTGATAAGTAGTCCATAGAGAAACCACATGACGGCATTGAGGGTCAGGGAAAAGGAGAGAAGAAACGGCATGTATTCCACGCTCTTCGTGCGTATAACCTTCCTCTGCATCACAATTCACGACGTTTTCATTTTCCAAATCCAAATGCTTTGTCGTTTTTTCTGCTCGGATATTATGTATATATACGTAGAAAAATGAAGCTGACCATAATGCTCAATGGAGCTGCAAAAACGGCGAGACTGTAAGCAGCGCAAACCCATCCAACGGCCGTGACCCTCTTCAGCTTTGGAACGAACAGATCCACGAGAAGAATCAATAGCCCCAAGGCCCCGACGTTGAATATCAAGATCAGCTTCAACGTGAATATCTGCTTGTATCATTTCGATGGAGTGAATATAATATATAACGAATGAATTAAATAATTAATGATCATATGAAAATAAAAATCAGACCTTGGCGTCTCTTGGCGCGTAGATGAGATAAATGAGCAGGTAGGAGATCTCGATGACACATCCGAAGGTGTTGATGCTGATGATGAGGAGGGCATTCCCCTTCATGATTCCGTAGCACAGAAGAAGAGTTGCACTTGCAAGTGCGCATATGTACGGTATGGACTGGAACCCTTTCGACGATTTCCTCTTACATATCCCATAAAACGTTGGCCTGCATGTATGTTTATTGATTAATAAACTTTAATTTTAAATCATAAAAGAAAGAAACGTAGACGAGATAAATCAGTATGTGAAGAGGGTCTTACACCGGAGACAAGAACACCCCGAAAGACACAATGTTGCCTGAAACATGGAAAATGATGTCAAGAGTCTAAAAACATCATATGAAAATATGGAGTTATGATATATATATATATATATATCAACACACACATATACATATACACAGTAAATTAAATTACAGAGAAATAGCTATTCCTTGCACCAATATTCATAAAGGGTTTTAAAGAAGAAGAAGAAGAAGAAGGGTCGTCATCATCATCATCATCAGAACAAGAAGAAGAAGGTAGAAGAAGAAGAATAGTGTATTACCCAAAACGCCAAATAGGAAAGCAAGTTCATGAACACTGAGGAAAACCATCCTTCGTATGTGTATGATATATGTATGTATATATGTATGTGTATGTCTGTATATATAGGTATATACTCTCTCTCTCTCTAACACATACACACCTTTGGGGAGGAAGACGACTTGGATTCTCCGTTCTTCTCGAGCGGCTCCAATTTATATTGGTTTGCAAGTGAGTGAGGCGTTTGATACTTTTTACCTTTTGTGTACAAGTTACTTTATTATTTTTAATTTAAATAATTGAATATTATCGAGTAAATTTTTCTTGGAATCTGTTGTGAAATACAAATGTGTGATGCTCAGCCAAGGAGCTCGTGCATGGCTGTAAGTTGTACATGATTTGGCAAGCTCTTCATTAACTTGCCAAACCCCAAATTCATTTGATGTTTAATATTTATCTAATCACTTTTACCGAGGAAAACCGCCATTTGTTTTATCCAATTAATTGGATAATAGTATGTGGTTTCAATTTGCTTTTATATATCTTTCTATTTTATTATTTGTGGACGTTTTCAGCATTTGTTCTACAAAATAATAAAAAATTATTAATTTGACATGTGGTTATGTGAATATATATATATATATATTAATATCTGTGTATATATGCATACGTATGTTTATGTGCTTGTATATGTATATTGGCAAAGGTAAAACTAAAAAATTATTATTATTATTATTATTATTATTATTATTATTATTATTATTATTATTATTATTATTATTATTATTATTATTATTATTATTATTATTATTATTATTGTTGTTGTTATTATCTCCTAATCATACTCTTTACCATTTTACATATATTAAAATTTATAAGTGTTCTGAAATATAAATATTTTAAATTTAAATTAATTTTTAAATCTATTTTAGATATTTTAAAACAAATATTTTCAATTTACTTAGATATCGAAATGGTTATGATGAAAGGAATCTAGGGAATAACAGAAAATATTTTTACACGAGACAAAAAGGAATGTATCGTATAATTATAAATAGTTAAGACATACAACAAAATATGTTTTGTAAAAATGGATAAATAATCATAAAAATAAAATAAATATTGTAAACAGTCCAAATTTTGGTTACAAAATAGTGATATTTTACAAAAAAAAAAATACCCAATTACAATTCGTATAATAATAATAATATTTTTTTTTTAAAGTATGTGGACAATATTGGTCAATGGCACATTGTCATTTCTACAACATAAGTGCCAAATGTTCACTAATTTAAGGTATGTATAGAGTAATGTTCCAAATTGTTAGGCCTTATCAAATCATCTCCTTGTTTTTTTATTTTTATTTTAATTTTAACTCCTACAAATTACTTTGTTAGGACATGTACACATCATCCACCGCCTAACTCTAACTCGGTTTGGTTTAAAGCATACAAGCAACGACGGTTCAAAAACAAATTTTAATTTCACAATTATAAAATTGAAAATAATGCGAATTCCAAGTTTGTCCCATTTTCATCAATCGATTAACTGATATCATAAAATTAAATTTCAACCATTTTTATAAATTCGGCGCGGATGGATTAAGACCAATTTGCATAGTTAATTAATATAATAGTATAATAAGATAAGTAATCAATTTGTTATGTGCCTAAATTGAGATGAAAATGGCCAACACTCTCGGGGTTTATATTATTTATTCATGTCGATTTTTTTTCCACTTAATATATGATTGAAACTCTTTGGCAAAAATAACATTTGGGATGTATTTCTCAGATGGTCCTAAGTATTAATTTAAGAATTTTTCCCTCCAAAAGATGCATTCGTTAATATTAATTAAAGTGAAATCAAGCAATTATCACGGAAACGAAAAATAAGAAATACAGAAGGAACAATAAATGAAATATTATTACAAAAAATTAATGAAATATTATCAATTAACAAAAGATGCATGTTTTTTTTTTAAAAAAAAAGTAAAAGCAATTGGTTTTTCGATATTCCAAAAAAAGAAATCGTAAAACGATCGACTTTTTCGTGGCAAAAAGAGGGGATGTGTAGGTGAATTCAAAAAGTCGGAAAAAAATTTAAAGGGGGGCGAGGACTGTTCAATAGAAACTTCCGGGCGAAATTGTAAATTTGGTAAAATAAGAATACGTAGATGCAAACTATAGAAAATGGAGCATTAGTTTCGTGTTTTGGTTTCGTGGAGTAGGGATGGACGTTTCGGTTCGGTTTTTTAAAATCGAACCGAACCAAATTGAAAAATTCGGTATTTTTCCTGATCCGAATATTCTAAATTCTCGAACGTTATTATTTTTAGAAAACCGAATTTTTCGAAACTGGAACCGAATCGAACCGAATTTTAAAAATCCCGAAAAACCGAATTTTTTTAAGAAAATCTATCTTAAAAAAAAACCGGAATCGAAGCGAATCGAACCGAACATAATATAAAAACCGGTTTGTACCTATTTTTATAAAACCGAAAAAACTGAACCGATGCATTCTCATCCCGAACCCGAACCGATTCCTAAAACACTCACCTCTATTGCAGAGAGCGCATTAGCCTCTCTCTCTCTCTCTCTATGCGCCGGTAGCTCACGCGCCGCCTCTCCGTTAGATCTCCGATTTTGTCACCACCGCCACCGGAAAACCTCACGTCGATGGCGTCACCAACGGTGGGGATCTAGGACTATACCGAGAATCGTCTTTACCCTTTGCTTAGCTATATCGAGGTTCTTCTTCATTTTTCTTCCGCTAATTAGGCATGAAAACTAGGTTGGAATTAGATATCATATGGTTAGAATTTTAAGGTAGATGCCTCTACACATCTACGTGAGGATTTTGATACATGAAATCGAATGTCAATGTGGTGATTGAGATTGTACGTCTCTGGGTATTTGATTGTTCATTTGTTTCTCCGGTTATCATGGTAGTAGATGAGTCTAGAGAAACATTAAATGGACAATTAGAGTTATGGAGGAGTGCATATATATGGCTTCCTCTCGATCCTGGAATCATTTTGGATTTTAACCGTGATACCGATACCCAAAAAAAAAAACCATCCATAAAAATGTCGGCGATACATAATGGATGTACATAACTATTAATTACATAAAACACATATAAATATTAATTATAGTGAACGCAAAACCTTTTTCAATATTCGATCACTAATTCGGACGATTATGATTTTAGGATTTGAAATTCGATTATGAATCCAAATGGCGACTATACGAACCGGAAGTGATGAGGGTGTGAAAGCTTTGGGCCTACGAAGACATGTCTAACTATGATTAGCTTATGTAATAAATATCCCACATTAGGATATAATCAATTTTAAATCGATTTCGAATATGTGCACATAGAATCCTTAATATTATACAAAGTTTTGGTTTAGTTTCTACCGTGAATAAACCGTGTATTTACGAGTAGTAGCACCAAGAATTTTGGATAAAGCCAACAAGTCTTAATTTTAATTGGCATTTTTTTCTTTATACCGAATAATGTCATTTTTTTTTATAATTCGGAAGTTCATCGAGTATTTGATCCAATTATATCTCGTAGAGAATTGAAAAACTCGGGTGAATACCCTTTTCACGCTTAGATTTAAACGCAGTATAAAAATATGATTTGTATATATTTTTAACCCAGTTGATCTTTTGTATTTTATCGTTTCGACTATAGTTTCGAATGAATTTATTTCGAGTTTGATTGGTTCGTTCCATATTATTATCTTCTCCTTGATTCAGTGTGATATTTTTTTATGAGCAATTTGGAAGCACGTACCAAGATATTTATAAGAATTTATAAGCATGTAGAAAAAGATATTTTTAATATATATAAAAAAAAATGAAAGAAACAATGTTCCGTAATAGTCCCACGCGACCCCTCTCTTATCCAAACTAAAGGACCTCCCCTTCCCTCGCTCTCTCGATGTGTCCCTGCATTCATTGAAGGCCAAACCTTCGCCTCGGTAACATCCTCTCTCTCTCTCTCTCTGTATCCATTGAAGGCCAAAACTTTGGTAAAATCCTGAACCCTTTTCTCTATCGATTGGTGCTTTTTAGCGCGAAAAAGGCAATGTTCTGTCTTAATTCATCTCTTGTGGCTTCGAGAACAGAGTTTACTTTCCCACAGAAGTTCGTTTTATCTAGTCGGAAGAAACCCAGTTAGGGTTTTCTTATGTTTCCCGAATTTGGCGAAAAATTTCATCTTTTTGAGGCTCGTTGTCAGCACCAGATACATATCTCCATCTCGAAATTTTCGGTCTTTTGATGATCCTTGTTCACATATGATTCCGTTTCGTTTTTGGTTATGCAATGAATTATATTGATAGCCTCAGATGTGAAATAAGCCGATTGTATGGCATTGTTCGTGCTCTGGGTACGCCTTTCAAAAGATCGAACCAGTGAGTCTTGGTGGTTTTACCTAGCTGAGCTATAAATATCACTTGAAACATAAATGGTGATGTCAGTTTTTCATTTTCAGACATCATGTCAGGAAGAACACAAACGTCAGATACATAAGCTCAGTCTTGGATTGTTGGCATATGTTTCTTTGGTGTTGATTTCTAGGAGGGCTCGATTGATTTTTTGTTCTAGTGGGTTTTGTACATCGGTAAAAAACATTCTAGATTTCACTCGTGTCAATTATCCTGGTTGGATTTGGTAGTGTGCTATTACTGATATTATCAACTTGTGGTGTGTAATTAGCTAATTGTGTGGCATTTTTCGTGTTCTGAGTGTACCCGTTTCGAGAAATCAAATTAGTGTTAGTATTGGTGGTTTTACCTTGCTGAGAACACAGAGGGTGATGTGTGTTTTTCATGTTCAGACATCACCTCAGACGGACAAGATACTGAAGCATGGCGGTAGCTGTACAGTCTTTTAGTTCACCTTGCTACCGTGATACACAGTTCATCTCTGGCAATAGGAGTAACCGAAAGCTTCTTAGAAAGAGGATGGTTGATTCTGACACCATAGTTCTGGTGAAGATTTGTTCCGGGGCTCGAGGTAAAATTCATTGCAGTTTGAAAGCGAGATTTTCAAGTCCTTCCTCCGGTTACAAGTCAGGATTGTCTAAGGTATATCAGTTTCTTATGATTCAGGGCAAAGCTGTTGTTCCAATATGTAACACTGTTTGGTTATTCATCTCTGGCATATATTGTGTCAGGGAAGACCTCCATTTGAGGCATTAACATTGTGGAACAAACTAAAAGAGCAGAGCCGACAATCCTTGTTAAAACTAGTGGGCATCTTAGCTTGCACTTTCCTCATAGTTCCATCTGTTGATGCTGTTGATGCTCTCAAAACTTGTGCCTGCTTACTGAAGGAATGCAGGTAAATTTTGAATATCAAAATTTTGTATGTTTATTCGAGTCAGTATATCCTAGAACAATGGGTTCTTTCGGGTAAAGATTTTGGAACTGTGGTATACATCTAGTTAAGACAATGGTTGCAAAAAAAGACATAAGATTATCTTTCATGTATCATGTTTCAGAGTATCTGATACATTTGCAATGTTTTTCCGCTCTAAGGGTGAATCTTTTGCATTGTCTAACCACATGAGAACCCTAATTTTCTGCTAGGATAGAACTTGCCAAGTGTATTTCTAACCCTTCCTGTGCTGCCAACGTCGCTTGTCTCCAGACCTGCAATAACCGACCAGATGAAACAGAATGCCAGGTAAGTTGGTATCTGTATGTTTTCTCCCCAAACACATAGTTACTTGAAATGATCCTCGGTCTTGTCCATTATTTGTATCCTTTCAGATTAAGTGCGGAGATCTCTTTGAGAACAGTGTCGTTGATGAATTCAACGAATGTGCTGTCTCGAGGAAAAAGTGCGTGCCCAGAAAATCCGATCTGGGAGAGTTTCCTGCTCCTGACCCGGCTGTTCTCGTTAAGAGATTCAACATTGGGGACTTCAGTGGAAAGTGGTACATATCGAGTGGCTTGAATCCGACCTTTGATACCTTCGATTGCCAGTTACATGAGTTCCACACTGAATCTGACAAGCTTGTTGGCAACCTCTCGTGGAGAATACGCACCCCAGATGGCGGGTTTTTTACGAGGTCGACAGTGCAAAAATTTGTGCAAGACCCAAACCAGCCCGGCATTCTTTACAATCATGACAATGAGTACCTTCACTATCAAGATGACTGGTAACATCATCTTGATTCTGTCATTTGGAAACCAAGTAGAAAGTTTGAGCAAAATCTTGAAACTTTCTATCCTGATTTAACTTCAGAAGTCCCATATTGATACTTTGCAGGTATATCCTGTCTTCTAAAGTAGAGAACGGACCCGATGACTACGTTTTTGTGTATTACCGAGGAAGAAACGATGCTTGGGATGGCTATGGTGGTGCAGTTGTGTACACAAGAAGTGCAGTCTTACCCAATAACATTGTACCAGAACTCGAAAGAGCAGCAAAAAGCGTCGGCCGGGACTTCAGCAAGTTCATCAGAACAGATAACACTTGTGGACCTGAGCCTCCGCTCGTGGAGAGAATAGAGAAGACGGTGGAAGAAGGGGAGAGAACGATCATTAGGGAAGTCGAACAGATCGAAGGGGAGGTGGCGAAAGTGGGAGAGACCGAGATGACTTTGCTTCAGAGGTTGGTCGAAGGGTTTAAGGAACTGAAGCAAGACGAGGAGAATTTCTTGCAAGGTTTGAACAAAGAAGAGATGGAGCTGTTGAGTGAACTGAAAATGGAAGCAAGTGAAGTTGAGAAACTATTTGGCAAAGCATTGCCTATTAGGAAGCTGAGGTAATAAGAAGAAACCCAGACTTCAAGAACACTCACATACATACATACATATATATATATATGTCTACATTCATTTTGCAGAATGCATGTTTAACATTCATTACCCCATAACTTTGGAATGCTCTGACAGTTTTGCAGTCCTTTTATATATGCTGAGACAAAATTATACTGTAAAACTGGGAACACAACACTATACAGAAACTTCTGTTTGGATCAGATGGGTCAGATTTTTCAGACCAAATTACTGAACATTCCAAATCAAATGTAGAATATAGAGAGATTTGGGGAGAGAAGTACAAAGGCAGAGTGATCAAACAAAGGATTAGACATCCTCTTTCGGGAGCAGACAGATCAAAACGTTTCAAGAACTGCTGAAACTGGTAGCAATTGGGATGACCACAACAAGAACGATCAGCAGCAGTATGATTATGCCAATGCACATCCATTTCCTGCTGTTTCTCTGGTAATCCTTTGCCGTCTTCAGCTCTTTGGCCCCGTCCTTCACGTAATGGCCAGCGTTCATCACATGATGCTCGATCTCATCCATTTGTTCCCCCTGTGCCTCAACCATGACCGCCATGTCCAGAAACACCTGGTGAAGCTCCAACAGACTCTTCTCTATCTCCTTGGCCGCATCATACCTGCCGTGGTTTTCATTGTTTGGATCGTATATTTGTTTCCTTTTCCATATTCTGCGAGAAATTTGAACAAGGAGATGGGATTATACCTGTCTTGAATCTCGACAACAGTTTCCAACACCTTTCCTCTACCATGTTCCTGGATTGCTCTCGTGAGAAACTCTTCGCCTCCATTGCTATCATTGATGATCTTTTCGATGATTTCCTCATCCGGGTTTTCTCCAGTCACTGTGAAGTACCTTCTCTCGACAGTCTCCTTGTACTCTGTCATCATCTTCTGTCTCAACCCTTGAAAGTCCATCATCAGCTCCTTTAACTTCTTCCTCAAGCCATTGGTGACTGCAATTCTTGTTCTGTAAACCGGAGTCCCCTCTTTGCAACCAGACAGCCTCTTATTCGCAGCATTTGCCCGATCCATCTCTTCGAGCTGGGATTTTATGGTTTTTGCCTTCCTGAGACCCGAGACGATTTCATTGTTGATCTTGTTCCGCAGAGATTTCAGAGACTCCGACTTATGCACAGATTTGCTCTCTTCGTTGTACTGCTGGATCCTGGTTAGGGTTTCACAGATCAAACCCATTTCTTGCTTCACTTTCTCGGCTTCTTCAAGGAACAGTCCAAGGTTTTCATCAATGTTGTTCGATTTAGCTGATGCCATTTCTAGATCGAAGTCGGGTCCGGCTTCCAGATCCTTAACGGCTGCTTTCTTCAAGTCCACATAGCTCATGAAGGATTTTGTCATTAGGTCATTCATCTTGTCTCTTCAACGGTTTCTCCCTGAAAATCACCCAACACCAAATTAAAACAGATGAAATCATCGAATCCACGACATGGGTCTTCAAGACTTTTGCTCGACGACAAATGAATCCAACCCAATAGACCAATATAGTTCCCAGACTAGCCAAATTCAACAGAATCATACCGAGGGTTCATGCGAAACAGTACTCAACTACGATGAGAAAGAATTACTAGCAATCATCGAAAAACACAAGAAATTCTTCGAATCAACAGAATGGGTCTTCGAAAATTTTGATCTAATTCGATAGAAGCAAACAAGGGTTCGCACAGTATGTCGAGCAGAACTCAACTGTAATCAAACACATAAAAGCGAGCATCAAATTAAGCAGATCCGACCCAAGTTTCCACCGCAATCAGTGCCGAGAAAGCATAATCAAATCGACCAGATGGGTTTCAGCCACTTACCCTGTTCTCGATCCGAAGCTTTCTTTTCCAGAGAGAGAGAGATAGAGAGAGAGAGGGTAGACGGTGAAGTGTTTCCGAGGATTTCAAAAGACATTTTATAGGGAGAAATTAGAAAAGGAGAATTTAAAAGAAAAAGTAGCCGTTTCTTCGTAACATCTCCAACGGCTAGGGGATTGAAATGTATCCGTTAGAGCGTCCACTGCTGTCGGCTTCTGTTTATGAGCCAGATACTTTTTCAATTTTTATATTCTTCAGGGACTCAAACTGTAAATTTGGATACTGAAGAGGCCTATTTTGAATTAAATACAAATAACGTGGTTGAAACCAAACTACTCTCCAATTGTAAAAATTACTAGACGTACTGATTAAAAATAAATTATTAGACAGTAAAAGAAAATGTGTATAAACAAAAGTAAATAAGGATTTTACGTGAAACATCAAAATAAATGGTAATAACAGTATGGCAAAAATGTGAAGATAAAAAAGGCATGCACTTCAATTTAGTTGTATAACTAAAAAATAGAAAAATTGATGCAAAATGAAAATAAAATTGAGAATACTCAATGTAAATATTTTTGTAAAAGCAAAAAACAAAAATACCGATGCTTATATATATCCAATGGTAACTAGAATTAAATTCAAAAGATCAAAGAAATCATGAAGAAAACGTTCATCTTTGAAAATGGGTATTAAATTAAAAAAAAGTTTAATAGATCAACGGTCCGATTACTAAATTATTTCATTGATCACGATACATTGATCCATAAATATAGTATCAGGCTTCATCTTCTAGGTTCTTGTGTTCACGATCATTACGATTTTCAAATACGGACCATCGGTTTAATCGAACACGGGTTGAAGATACCTGAAAAGGGTGACAGAAATTACTACCATCATACATCTTACTATAAAAATATACTTTGATTATACTATTATTATTATTATTAATATATATATATATACACACACGCACCTCGTGGTCCCAGTCGGTTCTCAGTGTCATTCCTACGAGGACCAAGGTTTGGAAGAATATTCCGACAAGCATCCCAATCCAAATGCCCTGCCGGTTGAGTTTCCCAATTAACAGAAATTAGTGAACCAACCACATAAGGTATTGTTAATTTTAACTTCACAAAATATATAAAAATTACCAATATTTAAAATCAAACAATATATATATATATATATATATATATATATATAAATATATGAATATAAAAGACTTACTTTGACTTGCCAACCAAGGGTGTAGCCAAGAACGATCCCAACAGGGATACCGATAACGTAGTAACAAGCGAGGTTTACGTACGCTACGTAGCTTTGCCATCCTGCCCCTATGGAAACCCCTGCTTCCCCGTGCATTCAAACCCATTATTCATGCACATATATACACACTCACATATATATATATATAACCTAAAATGATGAAAATGGAAAAATTAGGGTTACCCGATAGAACGGGCTGAACACTGTTCAAGAGGATGGTGAAAGCAAGAAAAGGAGACAGATCGGCCACTTCTTTCGCCACGGCCTCGCTTTGGGTGAATACGTATGAAATCGTTCCTCTAAGGCACAAGAACACGACGAACAGAACAAATCCCAATGCCAACGACGTGCCTGTCGCTACTATCGTTGCGAATTTCGCCCCCTTGGAGTTTCCTGCCCCGAGCTCGTTCGAAACCCTAACACTGTTTCCCAAAGATTATATATATATATCAACCCATGATTTGAAATATAAAACATTTTCGGCACAATAACAAAAAAAAAATTATGAATGTGAAGGGAAATGGTCTAGCTAATCAATTTTCTTGTGAGATTGATGCATGAGATATCTTAACCGGAAATATATAATATATTTATGGCATATCTTTTTTTCAATAAAATGTAGATGTTATTTATCGTGCATATGATGTTAATCCAAGTAGGTAGTGGTTACCATTATATTGCGAATGGACCGTGCAAATTAATACACAAAATATTTTGTAGTGGTTACCATTCTATATATATATATATTCATTAGGTATCATATATAAATTTACATATCTACAAACCTACCTTACTGCCGCATAGAAACCCAGCGATATCATCGACTCTAATCCACTGACGTTGAGACTGAAATTTAACAGAAGAATATTGAATCAATTAAATGTAAATTACTTCAAGGTGTAAGATAAGAAATTTACAATTTTCAACAAGAAAACAAAGACGTTAGATGAATGAAGAGTATATATATATAGTTAATATGAATTACCAAATTGAAAGAGCATCGACAGCAACCTCTGCGTTTTTCAAGTTCCCCGTGAAGAGAACCAAGATTGTTGGGTACCATAGCTCAAGGCTGCAAAATTAAACACAATAATTAACGGAATTAGAATAATCTAACTAAAGTATGCGATTTAAATTTTATAATTCATATGTTTTAAAAGGGGTGATTAGTAATTTTAAAGAAAATCAAGAGTAATATCGATTTTTTTAAAAACATGAGGATGTTTTCAATAATATTGATATATATCAATTTTACTTTTATTACTATGACCAATATATATGTGTGTTTTGTGTATATGTATAGATATGGAGGAGACTGAAAGAAAAAGGAAAGAACCTTACCAAAGCATGCCGCCGGAAGAAAGGGAGAGCTTGACAACGGGCCAGAGGTCTTTGAAAGCTAAAAGAGACCAGCCCGTCCAAGTCTCTCGACAGCCGCCGCAAATGATGAACAGAAGCTGGCAAATGTTGGGAAACCAGTAAGCGACGAGCGTCGAGATCATTGCCCCGTGGATTCCCAGCTCGAAATGAACCATCAACAGCCACGAAAGGATCAGATGCATGACCACCGAAACCGCGGCCACGTACGCTATCATCCTGTTCTTGCTCTGAGCTTGCAGGTACATCTGGCAAGTGAACGACGGGATAAACGAGAAATTCACGCCGAGGATGTACAGTGCTATTATCCTTGCCACTCTCACTATATGTTCTTCTTGCCCCAACGCTATAAATATCGGACCTGTGGTAAGGATCAAAGAGGAGAGACAAGACATGTTAGGGTTTTAATTGAGAGATTGTATTTAAGGGTTTAGGGTTAGGGTTTAGAGAGATTGTATATTAATTAAGGTTGTAATAAAGATCGATGGGTAGGGACGAGACCGGAGAAGATGTAGACGGGCATGAGACAGATCGAGCAACAGGTTAGAACGATCCACGATCGTTGGAGGTAGATTCCGAGCATGGAGTATTGTTTTGCTCCGTAAGCTTGGCCACACAACGTTTCAAGCGCACTGGCCATCCCTAACTGCACCATCCAAATTGAAAATTCCATTCTTAAGCATAGAAATGTATGTATATGTATGTATGTATGTATGTATGTATGTATGTATGTATGTATGTATGTATGTATGTATGTATGTATGTATGTATGTATGTATGTATGTATGTATGTATGTATGTATGTATGTATGTATGTATGTATGTATGTATGTATGTATGTATGTATGTATGTATGTATGTATGTATGTATGTATGTATGTATGTATGTATGTATGTATGTATGTATGTATGTATGTATGTATGTATGTATGTATGTATGTATGTATGTATGTATGTATGTATGTATGTATGTATGTATGTATGTATGTATGTTGTATGTATGTATGTATGTATGTATGTATGTATATTTAGTGTGTTAAAAAATTGCACATTAAATTTTTTTGAAAAAGAAAAAATAGTGTATTAAAGTTTTTCAATTTCAAAACATATGCACCGTACCTTTTTTTTATATTCAGATGGATTTGTTGGTTCCCTAAATCTTCGTCCCAACATATATATTGTATTTTAAAGTCAGTTATATATTAAATGGTTCATTCTTTTGTAATTCAATTCTAATACACTGATTTTGTTTTCCAAAAATATATTCGTGAAAATATGTAAAGAGATAACATAGAATAAAATGTAATGAAATAATTTGACTAAAAACAAGGATTTATATGACAGAAAACAAAATAAAATAAATTCCAAAATTCGATGTTCACTGCTAAATGCAAAGAGCCCAAAAAAAAGCATTTTTTTTACACAGTGGATATTTTCGTGAATAAAACGGAATTGCAATAATTAATTCTTCATAATCGATGGTTAATCACTGAGATTAAGGGGGGAAAAAGTTTTACTGTAATAGGTGTTAATGTACAAATATTTTTATATTTACTCCTTTTAGATTTTTCAAAAAAAGGGAAATCACTTTGCCAGTAGCTTTGACTGCCTACTACATATGCTTCTGATGTTTATCTACCTATAATTAATATCATTAATTGCCATTTTGCTATTGAAACGGCAACTTCTTTTTTTATACAACTAATTTGCTTATAATAAAAATCTAACATAAATTCGACACAAGATTCTCTTAATATAATATCAATATATATTTCGAGATATTTTCCAAAAGTATTATTTTTTTTTAGATTACATAATATAAAACCATAAATTATATCTAAACACACAAGATACAAAGATGTCAATCCTCTAAGCATCAAAACAACAAAAAGAGAAAACCATCGAAACGGATTAAAAATCAAAATGGAACTAACGAAACAATTAATGGGTCAAAATAGAGAGAAAGGAATAGAGTCTCGAACTCACCAAGATACCATTGCTGAACCTCAGAAGAACGGTGAAGGCGATGGAGTAGGCAGCCAGCTCCGTGGGGCCGACGTGGCCGATGAACGACTGACTGATCACAAACACTCCGAACGTCGAAAACCTCGTGAATATCGCAGGCCCCGCCACCTTCCAAAGCTTCTTCGACTCCTCCCACAACTTCTCCTTGAAGGTTACGCCCTCGTGATTCTCTTCCTTCCCCGCCTCATGTCTCAGCAATTTCTCTTTGAGATCTACGCTCTTTCCTTCTCCTTTCGCCATCCCCACGAGCTCGTTTCTTTTTTTTTTTTTGTGGGGAAGGCGAGAAGAGGTGTAACACTATGTTGGTTGGTGTATAAGGAGTGAGTAATGGGAGGAACACAACGATAATGATTTGTACGTGATGGGGTCAAGCAGGTTTTTAAGGATGTCTCAATTCCGGTTCATTATAGATTACTTTCGGTTTATTCCGGTTAATCCACTAGATACCTGCTTCGAGATAAGATCGAAACAAAAGAGGAAATTACTTATTTATTTATTTATATAAGGAAAATCAGTTTCGGAAGTATATTCTTGGCTCTGTGTTTTCCTTGTAGAGGGGCTGTCGGGTTGTTTCTTTGGGTAACGTAAATTTACGGGTGAGAAATGGGAAAGTTTAGCAAATCCGCGGCCAAAATGAGAAATAATAAAGTGAACTACTATTTACTCTCCACGGGATTTCTTGAGTGAGGAAATCTTTATGAGGAATCTTGATCCAACTCGAGATTTCCCATATCAAGAAATTATGAACAAACATAATAAATAAATACCAAATAAAAAAAAAATCAAGAAATATCGAAAAAAGAAAGAAACGTGGAGGAAAAAAACACTAGAGAATTTGAGGAAATTTTAGGCTAATAAAACATAGAAGCTGCTTTAAAAATAAAATCCATCGTCATTAAACATGTCGGGCTAAGACATATGCGTTGCAGATTCGATTCGATTATTTTTTTATTTGGATTTTTCGAAAAAAATATCCTCGTTCAATTTTAATTGGGTTTTCCTTGAAATTTTATTATTTTATATAAAGATTTTTTACTTATATTATATTTTTTTGTTATTTTGATATTCCAATTTAATTTGATTTAGAGATAATTATACTCTGTCGATTTTTAGACCCAACATAAATTATTTGGTTCGATATTTTATACTCTGTAATTTTCGTGATTGCAAAAACTTTGTAGTGGCTTTCAAATAAAACAAAAACAAAATAAAAAAGATGATTAACTTTCAATTTTTTTAAGTATTAGCGAGAAAATGTAACAATTACTTTAAATCCAGTAAAAATCGTAGGAATCAATTACACGTATTGAGATTTGACAACGAGGGTGAAAGCAGTGATCCGACAAGATCCCTTACTTTCTAAGAAACTTAATGCGACACACCTTTTATTTCTTTTAAATTAAAATTAAATATATTTTCTATGATATTTTACGAGTATATGTATTTTTATTGAGATTCACGATACCATATATTTTGTCATTATTTTATCAAGGTATTTAGTTTCGTAGGTATTTTATGAATCTATATAGAAATATGTATAATGATATTTTGCTAATCTATGTATTTTTATTCATTTTTAGAGTTTTTAAAACAATTCTTTTATTAATAGTTAAAATATAAGGGAAGGAAAAAAACTAATATGTTAAGTCTTTCGTTGTTGATGGTTATCGCTAAAAATATAAATCTTATCTTACATTGAAAAGGGAATGTTTGGTCTAATCTTGCAAATCTTTACGTGGATGTCACTTCAAAAATTAAATTCATATATATCATCAAAAAATAATTTTTCATCTTCATTTACATTAAAATCTGGTTTATATCATTTCAATTTTAACCAACTATGATTCTACAATCATGAGAATATTTAAAAAAAAAATCAAAGATTAAATTATAAATCACAAAATATAAAAATGAGATTTACGAATTCAATATTCTAATCTATATTCATAGATTGGTTCGAGTGAGAAGATCATTTCATTTTCGCCTCTATTTTTTGTATCTTTTTTTTTTCATTTTTTTTGTTGATTTCTCTAATTTTTTTCTTTCATTTTCCCCTTTAATCACAATTTTAGAAAAAAGTAGTATTAATCACGGGGGTGTATACGCACCTAAATGTTGAGACACCACCAAAGATGGTAGATTCCTCTTTTTATGGAAATGAACATTTTAAAAATAAATATATATATATTCCCTTTCCTTCGGATTTAACTTCAATTTAAACAAAATGGTATATCATAGAACGCTATACGTACAAACGACGGGTCAGACCAAGTAGTTTAATTATGTTTTTATGATTTATATATGATATAACGATGGTAGCCATCGCCTATATACCTTAATATATAAATTATAAATATGATATGTGTGTATATCGGATGGTTTTAGTAGTTCTCTATGTGAAATTTCATTTGGGCGTTGGTACATATTTTAAATTTACCGTTGTAACATTATAGATTTAAAATTTTCTAAACAAATATGGAATAATTAGATGGAATAATGCTTAGTCACCAATTATCTGTATTATAAATTTTTTTTTATAGATATGGAAAAAGTCCTAGTAATATATTAGTTCAATCTATAAATATTACAGATATATTCTGTTGTCTTTCAGAAGTCGGTAGATCTTATTCCAAAAAAAAAAAAATGGAATTCCCAGGGCACCACCATCGCCACCACCACCGTCGTGACGACGATGAAGAGCGTGGACTCTACGCGCCACCGCCTCCAAACGCCTTTTTTACCGCCGCTCCTCCGCCACCGCCTCAATCCTACCACCCAGGAACCCATTTCGCCCCACCGCCTCCGCCGTACCGCGGTGAACCTTTCGCGCCACCGCCGCCTGCCGGCGTCCACTTCACAGCCGCTCCTCCGCCACCTCCGTCGTTCGGTGGGGCGACCCATGTCCACCACACCAGCGGCGAGCCGTATCCGGCTCCGGAGTACCGTTACGGAGGCTACGTGGCGCATCCGCCGCCGCCTAATCCGACCTTCGAGAGCCAGGGAGGCGATTTCACCGGAGTAACCCACGTCTCTCACAGTCCATCGCATCAGACCCACTCTTCTGTTTTCCACCAGAGCCATGAAGCGAACCGTCTGCCGGCAAATCTTGCCGGGCTCGCCGGTAGACCCACCGTGAAGGTTTATTGCAAGGCGGAGCCTAATTACTATCTGGCGATCAGAGACGGGCAAGTCATTCTTGCTCTATCTGATCCTTCTGATGAGGCACAGGTGAAGAAATTAATCTGTTTTTTCTTTTTTCTGTTCATATCATTGTATTCGACCGTCTTCAATTACTTGTTTCTTGGTAACTATTGGAATTCGCCGTTGCAAGACTGCATTTCTTGCTGATGTTGATCTGATCCAATTGTGTCTGATTCAGAAAAATAGTTTTAGGCGCATGGAAGAAGGACGAAGGATCAGAGTCCAGGCGAATCATATGTTTTTGTGTTTGATCTATGTGTTGTGTATGAAACTACCTATACATTCAGCATTATACTATTATTATGTCTGAAAGGACCATCTAGTCAGATTTCTATGGAACTATGAAGATATGGTTCTTGTTTATCAAATTGGCCCGAAAATCAGGCAGAGTACGAGTCTCGGGTCTCTGTTGGGTTCAGTTTCTTCGGGTACACTGTAATGACTCTCGTGTCCGTATATCAATGCCTGTTAAACTATCTCCATGTTCTTTTCAGCTTCGTTATATTCTGATTGGCGTGTTTACTCTGTTCTGAGTTTTGGTTCTGGCTTTGAGTTTGGAGACATATCTTAAGCAACTGTCTAAGGCCTGAATCATCATTGAGCATCCTTAAGTTAGAAATGAAAAAGTTTGGCATCTTAGTTCATAAATTAATATGCTCGAGATTGTTGAAACCGGTTCTGCCTCGATGCGGTTGTTCTTTGAAATTCCTCACTTACTCTTATGGGTGTATAGATTCGGGACTATTTTCAGGGGAGTACAAGTGTATTCTAGGTTATGTTTGCCCATAAATAATTGGTTTAACATTGTGACCATTGTCTCCAAGTTTTCGTACTCTCGGTTGATTTTACTTATGTGGGTGTCCATATATCTGATTTTTCTGGGTGTAGCATTGGTACAAAGACGAGAAATACAGCACGAGGATCAGGGATGCTGAGGGGTGCCCTTGTTTTGCTCTCATAAATAAAGCCACGGGTGAAGCTTTGAAGCACTCTATTGGAGAAACTCAACCCGTAAGCGCTCTAGCTTCTCTCTGCTTCTGGAACGGCATCTTTTGTTCTCCGTATCTTAAAGTCGATGGGTACATATTAGCAACTGGGAAAGTGTAGAAATTG
This sequence comes from Tarenaya hassleriana, assembly GCF_000463585.1. Lineage (NCBI taxonomy): Eukaryota > Viridiplantae > Streptophyta > Magnoliopsida > Brassicales > Cleomaceae > Tarenaya > Tarenaya hassleriana. The sequence goes on along the minus strand of NW_010961290.1, from coordinate 3,445,119 downwards.
TTGTTCTGCGATGTAAAATTCAGCGTTCAAACAGTATTTCGGCTACGGATATATCCTCAACAGCTACCGTCATCTTGTCCTCATCAATCTCCCAAACACATTCTTGTTTTCCTGTCTGGTTTCTGATTTGTGATAGGATGTGCCATGACCAGGCCACTTTTACTTCTCTCTCTTTCAAGTGTTTAAGCCTCATATTGTATGTATATGTTTGCACTTGCAGGTGCAGCTGATTCTGTATGATCCCGATAGGCTCGACGAGTCTGTGCTGTGGACAGAGAGCAAGGACTTGGGTGACGGGTACCGTACTGTAAGGATGGTTAACGATATACGGCTGAACGTGGATGCATATCACGGTGACCAGAGGTCTGGTGGCGTCCGTGATGGCACACTCATCGTCCTCTGGAGCTGGAACAAGGGCGACAACCAGAGCTGGAAGATCGTTCCTTTCTGTAAGCTCCCCTCAACCTTTCCTTTCTGCTGATTTATTGGTTAATCTCTTCGATTTCTTGTGGTCTGTTTTTTTTTTTTTTTTTTTTTTACATTTGCAGGATAACTCCGGTTTATGGAACTATGTTGTGGGGAGTTTGGTGAATAAAAGAAGAAAGTACATTTTCTATGTACGTTTCTTCTCATGTTTGGTCTGTTGTTTGTCTTGTTGAAGTGAAAATAATGTAACATGGATCTCTCCCCTCTTCCGAAGGAAGAGAGACGTGTGTCGGATTTCTATTTACAATTTGGTATCTTTATTTGAGATGGATATTTCGGGGTTTTCTTTTATTTTGATCTAATTATTTTCTCTTTTGAATATTTTAGATTTTGATAAATTATACTCGACTAGTTTTTATATTGAATTTGATTCAATGCGTTGCTTTATTTTATTCTCGTATTTTTTTTATAAAAAAATGGATTTTAAAAAACTATATTTATTTGATTTTTATATTGAATTCAAGACTACAAACCTTTGTATTTGTTATTGCTCCTATCTTTTTCTTCTTATTTTTTTCTTTTAAAAATTCATATTTTGTTCGAAAATATTAATTTTTAATCAATTGAATTCAAAATATGCTTAGGCCTTTCCAAATGGGTATAATATTTTCTTAGCAGACGTCAATTGTGAATTCATTTACGATCCCTATTATTATCTATAACCAAACTATATATTATATTTGGTCTTTTTTGTAATCAATTTTTTTTTCCACGTAATCTCTTTGTATACGAAATAGAACATCGTCGATTTACCATTGTATAACACATTTAATGGGGGAAAAGGGTCTCGATTGGTCAGTTTTTGATACTTCATAGCAGTGTGAAAGCAATTACAAGTAATAGATTAATTAGTGATTAAGAAAGGGATTATATTACATTAATTAAGAAGATTATCTTCTGTGACAAATCTGATCACATGCAGATATGCCTCGAGCCTCCAGAATATCCAATCTGTCCGGATGCCGTCCAACTGTCTCTAACCATGAAACAGTCAATTAGGGTTTTTTGAATGTCTACTCATCATCATGATTGATGCTTCAAAAAAAAAATCGTTGAATAATAATAATAATTATATATATTGTTTTCCTTCAAATTCTAATGACATTTTGGTAGCGTTTAATTAAGATGAGTGAGAAGATGGCAACAAATGGTATGTTTATAGTATCTGATGTCAATTTCGGAATATATTTTGAAAAAATGTTTTATATTTATATGAACAAAAAATGGGTGGTAACGATGTTGAAATTAAAATTGTCATTCGATTAGTTTAGATTTCATTGATTCGTAGCCTATTTAATTTTTTTTATTTTCATTAAAAAATATTTATTTTTTAATAAGTTTTTTCTGTCCAATTCAAATTTTATTGTTTTTATAAAAAATTTTGATTTTATGTAATAGGAGCAAAAAAGTTAACCGCAAAACATAATTGACACAACACACACATAATAAATTTAGTAAATGACCTGCAATTATCTTACATATTTTCATGTCAATTACGAATCACTAAGATGTCATTTATTTATGGGATCGATTAATTATTTTATGGGGTAATCGCATAAAAATACCCGAACTTTTACAAAAATCCCAAATAAATACTCGAACTATAAAATTGTCATATAAATACCTGAACTTTTCAAAACTTCCACATAAATACCCAAACTTTTAAATTTTTTCCAAATCAAACAAACGCAACTGCTGACTCAATAAAAAACTGGTGATTCAGCAAAAAAAATTGTTGACTCAAGAAAAAACATGCCAATTTTAATAATATTTTTGAATGATGAATCAACAGTTTTTTGTTGAGTCAGCAGTTTTTTTGCTAAGTTAACAGTTTTTTACTGAGTCAGCAGTTGCGTTTGTTTGATTTAAAAAAAATTTAAAAATTTGAGTATTTATGTGAGAGTTTTGAAAAATTTAGATATTTATATGATAATTTTATAGTTCGGGTATTTATTTAGAATTTTTGTAAAAATTCGGATATGTTTATGTGATTATCCCTTATTTTATATATTTTATTTACTTGGAAAGATTGTTAAATGTTATCTTCTAGCACACGTCCATCTGAGTTGTCCTACACTTGGCGAAATATAGACCCCACGATTGCGGAAGCACGATGACGTGGAAGTCCTGTCACCATCGGATTGTGGGACCCTTTGTTCCCTTTGATTCGGCTTTGAGGGTAAAAAAGTCAAATGCTTTTTCGAGTTCTCATTACTCAAAAGGATTGGGCCCACTCGGAATGATGACATTTGTTATAAGGAAATTTGATGAAATATAAAATGAATCGCGAGGTATATATTTTTATTTATTCTTAATATATATTTTTTACGTTTAAATTGTGAATATTCGGTATTATATATAAATTGAATTGATTTATATAATTATAAATTGAATCCGAATTTGAAAAAAATATAAAATTAATTGAAAATTTTAAAATCCAATTTTTTTTTTAGAAAGCGGATGTTTTCTCATTAGTAACCAAATCTAAATCAAAATATATGTAAAACCGAAATTCGTATCCTAATTTTTTATTACCTGTCATCGAAGTCTTCTTATTAAAGCAATAAATAATTTCAACTAAAATTAAAGAATTTAAATATGAAAAAAAAAACCATGGACCCACGTCCCATAAACCCTCCGTTTTTCAAGCTAAAAAATTGTTTATTAGAACATGAATATACACAGTATTAGTAATACCATTATATTATTATCTAGAATATATAGAAAATTTGTATTTACGACACTGACAGAGGTTTAAATTTATTTACCTCTAAATAAAGTAAATATCAAACCGATATATTTAATATGTAATATCAAATTTCCATGCGAAATGATTCGGTAATTTTTTTGGTCCTTTTTATTTATTGAACACTCTTTACTAATCGATGGATCACATCCAATGAATCTATCACTATGACAATATATCCCAATAGAAATATAAATAAATTAAACATGAAAATTAATAATAAAATTAATTGGTGAATTATTTGTCCGTGGCTTCTTCAACAATATAACCAGTTTTCTTGCAGCCCACGGAATTTACCTCTAACGAGACTTGTCCCCTCGAAGAAGCTCCTTTATATAAGCACCGTTTTCTTCCTCTTTTGTACTTTTTTCTTTCACACATCCCTCTGAAATTTTCTCCTTATATTGATCATTCTTCTATACAAAACACCCACGGATATATATATATATATATATATATATACACACACACACGATCTTATATATATCTCGAGTTTCATATAGAGCAAAAGCTTCTGAAATCCACCTTCTCAATCGGTTCATTTTTTGACAAAATTAAGATCCGGGTTTGTCTTTGTTCCTCTGAGTTGCATCAAGAAAATTCATTGAAAACCGAGTTTTTTTCTACGGATTTTCGATCAGGCCCCTAATCAGACAGAGATCTATCTTGTTCTTGAATCTGCAGGGTTTTTGTGTGGAAATGGAGGAAATTGAGAACAACAGCAAGGGAGGGGGACTGGTTGACTTGCCGCCCGGATTTCGATTTCATCCAACGGACGAAGAGATCATAACTTGTTATTTGACGGAGAAGGTGATGAACAGCAAATTCTCAGCCGCCGCGGTCGGTGAAGCCGATCTTAACAGGTGTGAGCCTTGGGATCTACACGGTGAGTGTATATACACATATATAATCCCATCTCCGAGCCTAAGTTTCTTTCACGACTGTCAGAATTCAAGGGTTTCCGATATTTACGATCAAGATTCAATCTTTCTTACTCGTTTCTTGCACGCATCTGTTCCATGTACGGCGTTGCAGAGAAAGCGAAGATGGGGGAGAAGGAGTGGTACTTCTTCTGCCAGAAGGATAGGAAATACCCGACGGGGATGAGGACAAATCGCGCGACAGAGTCCGGTTACTGGAAGGCGACGGGGAAAGATAAGGAGATCTTTAGAGGCAAAGGGTATCTTGTCGGGATGAGGAAGACTCTTGTCTTCTACAAAGGAAGAGCCCCTAAAGGAGAGAAGACCAATTGGGTCATGCACGAATATCGTCTCGAGGGAAATCTCCCTTTCCCCAACCTCAATAGGTTCTCCAAGGTATATATATACACACCTATATATATGTATGTATGTGCATGACCACAAACCATATATACGTTCCTAGATTGTTACAGCACTTTATGTTATGGTGAGAAAAAAAAGAGAAAAAGGTTGAGTTTTTCTTCTTCTTCTTGGTATAGTTTTTGCCATTTAAAGTGTTGCAGATTGCATAGTGTCATGCATATTTCACTGCTTTGGCATCGTTTCTTTAGTGTTTGGCTAAGAGTTTCTTTCACGTAGGTGTCGAAAAATCACAACGTTGTGTGTTAGAGAAGGTTAGAATCTTTCGAAAGTTAGTAACTTTTTTTTTGTTGAAAGCTTTTTTTTATTTATTATCAATCAAAATATTATAAAGTTTAATCAAAATACTAATGTTAGTGAAAACATATATATATATATAAATACGTGCAGGACGAATGGGTTGTCTGTAGAATTCACCACAAGCATCTTGGATCATCAAACAAGATCCCGATCGATGAAAACGCGATGAACTCGTTCGACCAAAATATCGGTTCTTCTCTCTATGGCCTCTCCTCTCTCCCTCGACTCGTTGACACGAGTTCCTCGAGTCGACCCGGTCCTAGTTTCTCCGCAGGGGGTCCACCGGAGTTACAGTACACCGCCGCAAACCAATACTTCAGAGCTCCACTAATGCAGCAAAACCCTAATGAAGTGGGCGTTTCGTTCTTAAACGGGTCGGGTCATGGAGATACGTGCAGGACGAATGGGTTGTCTGTAGAATTCACCACAAGCATCTTGGATCATCAAACAAGATCCCGATCGATGAAAACGCGATGAACTCGTTCGACCAAAATATCGGTTCTTCTCTCTATGGCCTCTCCTCTCTCCCTCGACTCGTTGACACGAGTTCCTCGAGTCGACCCGGTCCTAGTTTCTCCGCAGGGGGTCCACCGGAGTTACAGTACACCGCCGCAAACCAATACTTCAGAGCTCCACTAATGCAGCAAAACCCTAATGAAGTGGGCGTTTCGTTCTTAAACGGGTCGGGTCATGGAGAAACGGGCCCGAACCCGGAGCCGATGTCTTCAACTCAGTCGGGACTCAGCGTGGATGTGAACCACTACAACAACACGAACGATGTGTCCTCGTCGGGGCATAAGAAGATGTTCATTGGGAGTAGCGAATCTTATGAAGATTTCGCGGAATTCTTGGGGAATATTTGGGACTGCTGATTCGATGATTAGGCTCGAATATTTTTTTTCTCTATTTATATTTCATCTTTTATATATATATATATATATATATATATATTTGAAAGTAGAATGTGGTGGGTTCATGATTCGTATCGTCTCTAGAGCATAGCTAGGTTAAGTTGTAGCTAATTTCATATAGAAAAGGGGTTTGATTACAATTTCACAATTATACTCGGATTTGTATATGTATATATATACACACAAACATGTGTAGGATTCATATTCATTTCAGAGTGCTTTTAGAGATTTATACAAGGGCCAATACATATGATTTTTTTTATAACCAAATCAACCAAATAAAAATTGAATATAAAAATGACCAAAAAAGTTGAAGAAAAATTGATTTTTTAGAAAATGAAAAAGCTTTTTTTTTTAAACGTGAATCCTAATATAATTGAAAAATATGAATTGAACTAATATAAAAAAAAACTAGTGTAGATTTTATAGAAACGAATATAGAAAATAAGATAATTGAATCTAATTTCGATAGTTGAACCGGTGAATTAGAGAACATAGAGTGTTTGTTCTATCCCGAATTTGACCTTTGAATTGGGATCACATAGTTTACTTTTGATCCCGAAATGAGTGGATGATACCGGTTATCTAAAAAAAAATAATTGAAACTAAAAAAATGTTCTAAGGCCGACATGTGTATATGAAGGAGGGGATGAGGCTAACAAGTCATGTGAATTATTTCCGAATTTTACGCAGAAAATTTCTCCCTAATGTCTTTTCCCCATTTCTAAATAAAGAAAACAACGAATAAATACAATTTTAAATATATAGAAGAAAACCGACAGCGACTTCAGATAAATCCTCTGAGAAATGTTAACATGTAATGCAAGTCTTAATTAGTAATTCAAATCTTGTGTCTAAAGCAACTCGACCCGTTAATTTCATCCATGCGTAATCCCTACAATTTTCCATATTAATATTTGCAAATTAATTTAGGGATATTTTAGTAATTTAATTAATTATACAAGTGGGTACAAACATTCGGTGACTCTAGACGTATATATACCACAATTACTATGTATTTTTCATGCAGTATTATTTTATCTTATAAATCCCTAATTATATAATTAGCTGATAGTTCAGATTGCATTGAAGGATGCATGATTTGGTTCATATTTCAAAATCAGCGGTTTAGATTGCATCTCATTGTATACCAAGATTTATATATAATTTATAATTAAATATTATTATATTTATTGTATCCAACTCGATATTTCATTATTTTCTTATTTCCTTTTTTTCTTCACCGCCGCAACTTCCCAGCGTTGGCCTCAAGCTTCCATGGCTGGTCATCGGACATCGGAGCCAATCAACCTTCAGACAGATCGATCAGAGTCTCATGTCGCAGACCCGTTGGCGATAACTCTTCTGGTCCGGCATCTTCCTGATGGAATTCCTCATGATATCGTTTCTCGCCTTCTCTCCCAGTATGGAGCTTCTTCTGTTCGTCCTTGTTCCGGGGGAAGGTAATTCAATTCAATGAGTAGCCCTACGTTCGTTAATTGGTCTCAGTTTAGGATTCGAGGCCTGTTGTGTCTTTAAATCCCGTTAACAGGGGTAGTAAATTCTAGGTTTTTGTTGATGAATCTTGTGTCTGGTCGTAGTTCTGTTCATGGTGTTATATGAATTGAAGGTTTCAGAGAGATTCTAGTGATGTTTTTATTCTTTATGGCATTATGGGTCACATCATATATCATTTGAGAAGTTGAAATTTCTCTTTAGTTGTATAATTGACTTATTGGGTTTACAAAGGAAAAGATCTAATAATATATGCTTGGAGGTTTCATAAATTAGTGTTCATCTTTCAAAGGAGTAATTTGATTTGATTAGAAATATCCTTGTTGCAGGTTGAGAAACTGTGCATTCGTGGATTTCAAAAATGAAGCAATAGCCTCTCAAGCACATCGTCAGTTAAACGGGTACAACTTTGGAACTTACCCGTCTATTTCTTCTTTGTTCCCTACTATTCCATGGTATGTCTTATTTCATCTGCTATTGGATTTTGAATCAGTGATAAGCCAAGTATTGACCAGTTTTCATTTAATGGTAGGCTAGGCTGAGGTTTCTCGGAAAGGTTCTACAGGTGCAGAGGGCCAATAAGCGAAACGATAATAAGAAGTCATGTCAAATTGAAGAATCTGGGAAAGACGGACAGGAGTACTTGTCTACGAATAAGGAAAATGCTTTTACGAAAGATAGCAATGATGATCCCAACTCCAGGGCCACACTGTCTAATGAACCGATTGCTCCAAAACACGGCATAAACTATCCATTTCCTCCTCACCTCGAGTAAGTTGTTCTTCTGATATTCTTTTTAGATTCCCCTTTTTTGCTCCCTATCTCAGACGCATGCTTAAGTTCTCTTGCCCATCCGTGAAACACATAGGACCCCATGCCTGCTTTAGATACTAATTTTGTTTATACCCATGATCTGATTCACCTTGCAGATATGCATACCCTCCACCTGATCCAAATATTTTGGCGAACATCACTAATGCGCTTATTGCTGTTCCACGCCTATACACCCAGGTTTAGTTCTACCCTCATTATATACGATTGGAGAATAAGTTTGTTTTCTTATCATTTATAGATATCGGCTATTATCAAATATTAAAGAGAACCAGAAAAGTAGTTTACGCCTCTCAAGTACAGGTATTACATCTGATGAACAAAATGAATCTTCCACCTCCTTTCCGTATGGCCCTGCCGACACCACCGCTACCTTCTCCAGTATCAGCGACAGCAGCTCAGCCACCTCTACCTCCATTGCCTATGGATGTGAAACTTACTATGGAGCATCAGTCTAGCAGTGAGTCGGAGATGGAATCTGATGAGGTAAACTTCTTGTCATAAACACTGAAGTTTACGATGTCATTAAGTATGGATTCGACTGTCATGCTACCCCGTTTCAGTAACTAGAAGTTCCATTTCAAAGTCCCCATCTTATTCCCTTTTTCGCCTTTGTTCTTGGGTCAGTAAACATTCTTGTGCTGAAATGTAGTTTATTCTGAACTAGCCCTATTCTTACATGCTGTTTCCTGACCAGTTCAAAATTTTGTCATGATATTTTTTGTAGGAAATTAGTATGGCTAAATCAGGAAGAAAGCGTCCTAGACCTGAAGCTGTCATTGGTCCTGGTATAGATAAAGACGTGGCACATGAGACTGTTGGAGTGAAGCCCTCAACCTTGACACCCAAAGAGATCCCTGTGATAAAAAAGAATAAACCTGTTATGCAGGTCTCCCATCTTATCCGCAATAGCCTTTCAGGAAATATTTCTGCACGGTTCTACTGATTATTTTCTTTTGGCTCTTGGCAGATCAAGATTACGCCAAAGGTTGCTCAAAGCGAGCATAAAGAGGATAATGAAGACGAAAGCCCTGTGGAGGAGCCCAATAAGGAGGATTTGGAGTGCAAGTCTTTTGCAGCTCCAGAGGATTTGGAGAAAGGAAGGTTACCTCCAGAGGAAATTCTATCACTTCCAATGTTCAAGGTATGGAAATTAGGATATGCTGATACACACTACATGTAGAAGAATATTTGGAATTATGTGAAGACAATATATGACATCTTGACATCATCAACTTGACCCTTTTATTTTACTACAGTAAGCGAAAGTTTAACAAGAGTAGTTTGGCATATTTGTTCTGCACTTTTTGTTGCTGGAGATGTGTCCACCATTGATTGTTTGTGAAACAGTTTTTGATGTAATTTTGTAAAATAGTGTATCCTTTTTTTCTTCGTGGTATTAGATTGCATTAGATGATTTGTTATTCACATGGGTTTAGCTCAAATTTAGATGTTTAGTTTCAATAAGCTGTCTCAGTTTGGTTTAGAATGCAAAATAGCATGGTGGTAGTGGCTAGTTGATATTGGTTTTTCAACATCACTATGATTAATCAAACAAATGATTATGATTTATCTATTTATCACTAGATCCTTAGCCTTTGAGAATGCTATTTCTGGTTTTCTTGTGCAGAACTACACAGCGGGGAATCCTGCCCCTGTCTTGTACATCAAAAACCTTGCCAAAGATGTTGTTCCTGATGATTTCTATTACATATTTGGTAAGACACTTCGCTGCTACACTTGCTGTATCAGTATGCAATGCCCTTCAATGTCAAATCAACCCTCTCAGATGAAGATGTCTTGAAATTTGAGGAGTCTAAATGCTGAAATATCTATTTTCATGTCAAGAACAACGGTTGTCTCTATCTTCTGCTTGTGAAGCTTTTTTTCTATGTCGCATTGGGACTGCTGAAATCTAATATACTAATGTGCATCTCTGCTGGGGATTTTTGTAGGGTCACTGTTTGGAAGCATAGACAAAGCGAAATCCAGTCTTGGTGTGCGGCTGATGCAGGTAATTCTTCTACGAATTAAAAATGTAAAATTGTGTTAGTTTGTCGTCCAGCTTTCTGAAACATGGTTCATCATGCCTTTGGAGAAAATTGATAGCATATCTCTGAAACTCCTTAATCTGTAAAGCTTTTGAACCTCTATCTCAACCGATACAAACATGAAAGATAAGATAAAGTCACTACATGGAAAGCCTCCTGCTTGTAAATATGGTTGTGTATTAAGTTCATGATATTTCTCTGAATTCCAGGAGGGAAGAATGAGAGGGCAAGCCTTCGTAACGTTTCCATCGGTGGAACTCGCCCATCATGCTCTGGTGCAATCCCTACCCTTCCCTTGTCTGATTGTTGAAACTGAAATACAAAGCCTTATACTCTAGTGAGTAAGAAGATTGTGGTCAGAAATGAGAGAAATTTTGATAGTATTGGTTTGGTCTTGCAGAATCTCGTGAATGGTTTCATGTTCAAGAACAAGCCGATGATAATCCAATTCGGTAGGAATCCAGGAACTGTAAAGGCACAACAGTGAAGAGCAGAGGCTTCTTCATCTAACTTAGGGACTTGGGATGAAAATATGCGGAATTCGTTTCTTTGGATGTGTTTTTTTTTTCCATGGATGAAACCGTATTTCATGTCCTAACTCTATCTCCTATGTTGTTGGAACTGTATTGTGGGCAATGGATGAAATATCTGGTCTGGTAAGTTACATAACTTACATTGCTTTTATTGTACGGAATCAGTTTTCAGTATGAAGTAAAAGGTTACAAAGAGTCTTCACTAAATTTCTTTGAGTTTGTAAGATCTTTAAAGTTGGTTTTAGTTATTTTCTACTAACAAAAATGTAAAAATATTCTACTAACAAAGAAAGGTTTACAAAGAAATGTTATTATAACTTTTCAAATTGTAAAAAATAATTGTTTTTATTATAAAAGTATGAAACTTAGTTAGTGTTATACATATAGATATTAAACTACATTACCTAGTCCTGTAGTTTAAATCTCCAATAATTATTAATGATGCTAAATTATCATAGTTAAACCTTTTTTTTTATTATAATAGTTTGAAACAAGTGATCAATTATCTATGCGATCGCTTTCTATTGTTAACAGTCGTTCATGTCATTCAATTTCTTTTCATTTTCATAAATATATGATACTTGGTAAAAAATAAAAATGGACGTGTGTTAATGGTTGAAATTAATTATGTCAGTTACTGCTAAATTGTTTTAGTTTTATGTATACAGAGAATCCATAAATTTGAAGTGATAATCAAAATGATGGATTTATAAATAGCTATTTGGCCACATCAATCAAATATATATGTAATAATACATATATATTATTCAAATAGAAATTAATTACGAACATAGGTTTATCTTAATTACAGAAGCATAATATGATAAAAAAAATATATTAAAATTTTAGCATAACTATTTTAAATAGCGCGTGCTTTTTTTTTTCTTTTTATAATTTTTTGTTCGACTCTCGAAAATAAAAATCGAGCTTATTAAATTGGAAGTAGTACGTGTATATATATAAAAACAATTGCTTGAACTTCTATTAAAATTTTATAATACATAATTAGTTTATTTTGACTTTAAAAAATTGATTAGGTTACTATGGGATTTTATTTTTTAAATAGGTTAAAAGAATATTTCGTTTTTTTATATCTACCCAACAAACAAAACTTTTGGATTTATATATTTTATAGTATTTATGTTTATTTGGACCCACTTAACAACTCCTTAGCAACTCTATTAAGACATCCTTAAAATGCTAATTCGTGGTTGAAACTGATATTAATACGACTAATTCAACATGGATGAAAATAACATTTTCTAGAATATCAAACTTGGAGAAAAAGGCAAGACCCGAAGAGGATTCTTGACTGAGATGCATATCCTACTTAGCCTAGAAAAGCATGCCTTTGACAATCTTGTAATTATAAATATTAATATTATTAATATTTTCTTTTTCTAGCCATGTATTTATTAAGATCATCTGATGTTATTTCAAATTCTATGGATCATGCTTAAAAAAATAAGAAACTTATTATTAAATTTAATTTTTTTTTTAAAAGTCGAATGGTGAACAGTGTCATATTTTGATTGATTTTAAAGTTTCACTTGTGAAATTAAAGATTATAGTTAGGGTTGATATTTGTTTTATTTTGTTAAGTTTCAAATTCAATTATTTTCGGATTCGTATTGTTTTATTTTAGAAAATATATCAATTTAGTTTTTATTTTATTATTTTTGGATTTGATTGGAATCTAATTTTTCTTGAAAAATAATTGAAAATCTTTTTGTTTTTTGTTTTTTTATAGTTTCGTACTTTTAGATTGTATGTATATTTGAAATGGCTTAATTTTTAATTTTGATTAATTAAGATATTATTTGATCTAGTTGGGTTTTAGGTATCATGAAATACCCATCCATAATAATTAATACCAGATTTGTTTGCTTAATAATTTTTAATTAATTTATAAAAATATGTGAACACATTAAAATATACTCATGTAAAAAAATTGTTTATATAGTAAAACGAGATTTTGAATTCATATGAAATATACATTACACACGTTCAAGTGCTCATCTTTTATAATTTTAATTCTAACTTTATTATTATCATATTACGAATTTATTAATCATGTCATTAAGGGACGAAACTGGCAATAAAATTTATTTATCAAATTTTTTTTAAACGTATAAAAAGTGGTGGATGGTTGATGCAACTTCTCAACATATTATTAGTTCTTTCGTCCCAATCATAAGAAATTTAAATTTTGAATATTTAATTGGCTCGTAATGCTTTTTGACTTGTTCATATTAAATCTTATATTTTGTTCTTATTGTTTTTTCTATGATGCATATTAATTTTCTATATTTTTATTTGTTCTATACATATTAATACAGTGAAAATTAATGTAAAAAAAAATCTGTTTATGCTGCAATGTTACATTCAACATTTTGGATTTATATTTCCAAAAGTCTAATAACAATAAGACATCAAATTTTGCACAGAGAATAACTATATGTATTACCAAAAAAAAACTATATGTATTATTTTATGTCTCCATGGGGTCGATAGAGATATTTTTATATACGAACGGAGACTTGGTAAATATTTTTTAACTGCTGCTTTTGAACGTATAATCACAAAAAATTATTATAATATTAATAGTAGAATATGTCGTCTAACGTGACTGTTCATTAGTTCCCTTATAAATACTCACGAGTGCTTTGTGTCCATGCAGCAACACATCTCACTTCGCTCTTACAACAGAAGCAGCAAACGCTACAAAGCTTTTGTAAGAGCACAAGGAGAAACCTTCTGTCTGAAGATGAAGTTTTCCTGGTCTCTTCTTGTTGCCATATTGGCTACGGCCTCTTCCTTTGCCTCCGCTTACGATCCAAGTCCTCTCCAAGACTTCTGCGTCGCCATTAATGACCTCAAGAGCGGCGGTACGTCGATTTCTTTGCCCTTTTTACCATTTTTTCTCGATTTCGATAATACGCATTAACATGTACGTAACTCTTGTACGTGATGCCTTCAAAACTCGCAGTGTTTGTGAATGGGAGGTTTTGTAAGGATCCTCAACTAGCCAACGCCAATGATTTCTTCTTCTCCGGTCTGAACAAGCCCGGAAATACCAATAACCAAGTCGGTTCGAACGTTACAACGGTGAACGTCGACCAGATTCCCGGCCTGAACACATTGGGAGTGTCTTTAGTACGCATAGACTATGCCCCTTACGGCCAGAACCCGCCTCACACTCATCCTCGTGCCTCGGAGATTCTCGTGGTCATCGAGGGAACTCTACTCGTCGGTTTCGTCTCGTCCAATCAGGACAACAACCGTTTCTTCTCTAAGGTCTTGTACCCTGGTGACGTTTTCGTCTTCCCCATCGGTATGATCCATTTTCAGGCTAATATCGGGAAGGTGCCCGCGGTTGCGTTTGCGGGTCTCGGCAGTCAGAACCCTGGAGTTATCACGATCGCAAACGCTGTTTTCGGGTCGAACCCTCCGATCAATCCAGAGATTTTGGCGAGGGCGTTCCAGCTGGACGTGAAAATCGTTAAGGAGCTTGAGGCTAAGTTTGCGGCCTGAAGTCTATTGAAACGACACAACATATCGTGAGAATGCGCCACTTTGTTATCTTGTGACAAAAGTTATATAATGTAATAAAACAACGGTTTTGGGCCGTTATCTTATCTGTCATAGATTCATATATATTGGCTTTGTGTAATATCCCTGCCGTGGACATTTCGAAGTTGGTTTTTGCAATTAATAAATGATAAATACTTATCTTATCAAAGTTTTTTTTTATTGTTTCTGTTCTTAATTTCGATCCTTGTCTTTGTTAATGTGTTTTGTAAGGAATTTGTATACCAGTTTATAACTTATATCAGACATATTTCAGTGGCTTAATGAAATTATTATACATAAATAATAAAACTCGAGTTTCTATATTTTTTTTAAGGGAAACAAAACTCAAACCAGTTAATACAAATATTCAATGTTAGCTTAGTTTTCAAAGTAATTTTTTATTTTATGTTTACCTGAGTAAAAATGGGCAGGTAAAGAAGGGTAAAACCATTGCATTTTGAATTAAATTAAAAAAACGATAGTGCCAAAAAAAAAAAATCACAAGGACAATAAAAAGAACGGGAGAAAAACATGGCAAAACAGTGTCATGCACAAAAACAAAATATTATCATACAAATTTGATTACAATAATATTACGGATATACATAATTACCAGAATATTTTGATTGTCACAGGATACCCAAAACTCAACTATTCGGTACAAGGATTTGAGATTGAATTTCGAACCGTTCAAATTCTGAATTCGATTAACCCAAACTATCAAATATCCGACCGTTACGTACCGTCGAAATCTAAGTTTGCGGCCTAAAATCTATACCAAAATTCTTCAAATTGTTCGGATATGTAAAATTTGAAGATCGAGCAGGTTAGGTACTCTACGTTGTTGACAAATAATAAGGGATGTAACATCACACGAGTCCGATCGAAACATTTTTGGAATCAAAATTCAAAATCATGCCAAATCGAACCAGATCGCGAACCGACAATGGTTTAGTTTTACAAGTATACGAAATTACAAATACAAATAGAATTTAATATCATATTTATTTGTGTTTGAATGAATTATAGTTTTCTGTTTGTTCAGACTGGATACAAACAAACGCATTTGTTAATTTATTTAATTAGACTACGAATTACTTGATATATAGAACATTTATAAAAAAAAAAAAAGATCCCAAAATTTTTATATTTATTTATATTTGGAACTTTTAATATAAATGTTAAAAACCAAAATGATATTCAAGATTAAGATGGCGCTTTCTGCAAAGAACCGCCTCGTTTGTCACACTAGCTACGTGAACCGAGATAGATAAGGTTGAGTAATTCATGACCCGTTTAAAAACGAGTCAAGCCGGGCCGATTTAACTCAGAATCTACGAGGGCCAAATCGAGCCGACTCGTTTTACACCGCCAAGCACCACAATCTAAACGCGGGTTGTAAGCTTACCGGCGTACTTGAGGAAACTTGATCAAAACAAGCAACTTTTGTACATAGAGTCAGAGTGCATAGCCATGTGTGATCGATCCCTTAATCCACCCAAATCTGATAACCCAAAAGATTCAGAAACAAAAAAGATAGAAGATCTGCCCAACCCTCCGTTCGTTTACATTACAGTTGCATCCCCAAGAAAGTTAAAGAGACATGCCGATTGATAATGGCAACCAAAACTTCTGAACTGACCTTAGAAACATAGCTAAGGTGGGCAAAGGAGGGACACGCCACCCAATTTGTAATAGCCAGTATCCGGTAGTTAGTGATCGTCAAAAGGGGAGGGTTGTACCTAAGTTCATTCATTCTAACATGAGATCCGCAGATTCTTCCGTGACGGGCTTGGATCCTTTCTTCTTGTTACCTGTGCCATTGACGACATTTATGTTATTTCAAATATCAGCCAAGTCAAGAAAGTTACAGGACTGTGCACAAGACATTCAAGGCTCACCTTTGCGGTTCAATGTCTTGAGCTTCAAGCTCTTCTTCACGCTGAACTTTTTCGAGGTTTTCTTGGCGTCTCCAGATGTACCTATATCAGATGCTGTGACAAAAATTAAGAAACCAGCATTTCAGTTTTTGTACTGTAGAAAGTGGTCAGTCAAGCAGGAAATAATACAAGTACCATAATCACAGAAAAAGAGTGTCTTTAGCATAACTAGAAACAAGTATCATGGAGCAATTCATTCATCGGTCCTAAGCCATTAAGCAGACATGACATACTGAAATCCACTGTTGTTGGAAAAGAAGGCACATCATTTGCTGGATCAAACCATACTAGTTTATGCTGACAGTGTATGACCACTATATACATTCCAGTATTTTCTTTGGTTTTACAGCGCAATGGAAAAAATCGAGAAAGAAAATGAATAACAAGTTTCTAAATAGGAAAACAGAAAAGGTAAAAAAAAAATGGTTATAGGGTGATGATAATTCTGAAAGAACATACTTTCTACAAGATCTCTGAAATAAACATAGTAAACACTTCATTGATTTTACATACATAATCTACTGATTGAATAAACGGGATAAAGTTTTTCTTATCTGAAAGAGGTTCCCTTTTCAACTCTTTCATTGAGCATCAAAGTGTGTTCGTGACCGATCATCAGAATCGAACTGAAAGTCATAATTAGACTGCCTAACATATTAGATTGTACACTACAGAATTACTAAGAGAAGACTTTCTTGTTTTAGTACAATAAATTAACAAAACGAAATCTTGGTGACTTTGCAGGAGAAATTACCTTCAGCAGAAGCCATCTCCACATCTTCCATGGTAACAAGACCCTTCTCCATCATCTCCTTCTGCTCCTGTTCTCCGTCATGAAATGGAATAGATAAAAAGAAACCCATGAAGAACTTCTACTGTTTTGAAAAACCAAATCATCTTCGAATCACACAACAAATTAAACTAAAAGAAAAACACACCCAGATAAACAAGTATCCATCTATGCTCATATACACACAGAAACCAGAACGTAGAGCCACATGCCCGTCAAAATTCCGCACTCTATCACACGAATTCAGACAATCCTGTCCCTCCAAACACCTAAACATAATGCAGTTCTCCGTCTCATACGAACGATAGATTCGAAATCACGGAAATGATCAATGAAAGAAACAAGGAGAACAACCTCAACGTATGTGAATTTGTGCTCATGTAAGAGGAATTACATACTCTGCGCCATTTCCGGAGTAGTTTCTGCTTGCGTTTGCCGGAGACGGTGAGATTCTCAGTCTTGTGCTTCAATTTTCCGGTGTTAGGATCGCCGTGAAGGGCTCGTTTTCTCTCAGCCTTGGCCGCCCTCTTCCTCTTCTGCACTTCGTTGAACTTCGCCATCTCTAAAGTTGCTTGCTTCACCTTGCAAACTAGCCCTAGACACGCTTAAAGTTTAAAACCCTAAAATCCCCCAATTTCGAAAGATATTTACTTATTTGTTTATTGGGTTTGTGGAATTGGGCTTCTAGGAAATCAGATATTTCACCTTTGGGCCATCTCTCAAGTTGCAATCTGTAATTTAGTAATTACGGAAATCAAATGTATTATTTTATAATTTAGTAAAAAAGAATTATCTCATAAAATTACGAAATTCAAATAATGTTTCGGATAAATTTAAAATGAGTAGGGCTAATGGGTATATACCATTATATGGTTTTCATGTTTCTGAATAGGACAAAATGGAAAATGGGCATTACATTAATTTTTATAAATTGGTTAGTGGTAACACGGAAATAATTTCTGTATAAAGACTTTTCTAAATTTATGAAAACCCTATCCATCCGTACGCCAATTTGTGCATTTCTTCTTGAAATAATAAATGGCTGACAAGTCAAAGGTCTCATATTCATTTATATAAACGCACATAAGTGAAACATTCTAAAATCAAATATATTTATATTTTTTAGAAAAAAAAACATTCTAAACACAAAGCTAGAATGCATAGGCAAGTGGTGGTGTGGTTCTTTACTTTGATTCTCATATTGTGTTTTGCATTGAGGACGAGTTCGGGCCAAACACAAGAGTATCCAATTACAAGTAAGTGGTATTTGTACTCTCTTTGTCTACCAACCCTTTTGAAGATTTGTACAAACGGGATTATATTATATTTGACAAATTATTTTTGGAAATCACAAAATTTTACGTGCCAAATCTTGTAAAGGAAACATAAATTCTGATTTTTTTCGATATCGGTTAGGAATAAATATTTTGATTTACATATGCAGAGAATTGAACTATAATAAAATCATATACGAGGGCGTTTCAAATTAATCCGATTTTTAAAACTGATTGATTATATATTTTTTAAATGAAATTAATTGAAATCGAAATGAATGTGAACTCAATCGGCGAAAATATAAAAATCAAATTTTTTGTAAGTAAATAGATATTCATTTTATAAAACTGAATCCAAAGAAGAAAAGAAACGAAATCAAAATGAATACATATATTTTTTTTATATAAAAACCAAAAATAAATTGAACCTAAATCCAAAGGTCATTCCTCGGTAAACAAACATCATTTTAGAAAATTCTTCACCATAAATTTTTTTAATATTATTTCATGTAAGAATTAGGGCAAAGAAATCCCAAACAACGGTTCATCGACGCCGCCATTGCTACACCGCCAAGCATTTCAGATCACGCCAAAGGCCAAAATTTTGTCGCCGGCAGTGGCACCATCTCTAGCCCAACGCCAATAAATAGCCCTTTGCATCATACCAACGGATCTTTCATGTTATTTTGATTTCTTAATCGAATGTATAAATTATCTATGCTAAGTTATATGCGATATACTATTTTTCTTTTCGGTATAATGTAATAGAAAATCTATTGCTGCTCCTCCATTTTCATGTTGTCAACATTATGGGAAAATATATGTATTGTTGTTACATCCTCGATAAGTAAAATGGAATTATTGATAATTTAATGTTTTTCTAGTTATAATATGTATTGCATTATTATCATGTAGGGTGCTAATTTAATGTGGTACGTCAAACTCCCGAGTTAAATCAGATACCATTTGTATAACATTTTTTTATTGATAATTCATTATAAATAAAAAATCGTAGACAAAATATGAAAAATAAATAAAAGAATGATCAACAACGGCTACGTACAATACACCAATACTGTATAATTTGTAAAAAAAAATCAATTTAATAAAATTGAATTTATTATGTAATTATTGAAGCCGACTAATACATGTGGTGTATAGTTAATAACAAGATATCATGGTATCATTTTCTATAATATTTTTTTATCATTATCAAAATATCTTTAATTTATAAGAATTTCTCAAATTTTAAAGTTTTGATTTTATTTTTTGTGTTAAACTCATTTTTTTAATTATTTTTATTGTTTGAAAATGATTTTAATTCAACGTAATATAATGTTTTTGAAATAATCATGATATTAATACAATACAAAATTTTAATGCGCAAGACCTTAGAAATTTCAAGCACCGTCTTGACCACCACCATACAACCATAGTCGTCTCACATGCCGAAAAATGGAAAAAGATTAGTCTTATCGAAATTAATATCATTTATTTGAAAATTCAAACCCATTTACTCGTTGATTTATTTATTTTAAAATTAAAAAGATAGCATTTTCATCATCATTATCATTATGACCAAACGTAATAAATGGTCAATAGAGTCGTAGTCAGATTCGGAAATCATTCATACGGCGAATATACATTATATAATTGCATTGAATGTGCATATACATGTTTTAAGCTATTAGGATATATTTCATATAATAATAAATAAATACGAAATATATCTATTTAATCCCCCTCTCGTCGTATACATCTCTTATATTTATTCATTATAACATCATTGTCTTTTCGCTCGTATGGTTTTGTCATCAGAGTCATGAACGCGCAAGATTCTTTGTGTGAGCATACTTAATTATTATTTTATTTTAAATATTCAAAATCAATCAATTAGGGAATTGGAATCTCTTATGGTCTATAGAAACTCATTAGAGGTTTAAAGGGCAGCCACAAATTGTACCAATTATAAACCACTCGAGTGGGAAAAGAGTATATAATTCGTTCCATGTGATTAGAAATTAAATTGCTTGTCAACTTATTCGGGTGCCAATCACTTTTGTTTTTTTTTTAACAAATAATATTTATATAGACTTAGATTTAAAAATATATATCTGTTTTATTCGTCTAATTGTCTTTGAGTTTTTATATGTTTTTCATTATTTTGCATTTATAGCTTTTTGTTTTATTTTAATTTTGATATAGCATGTTTTTAATATATATACATTTTGAATTAATTTAAAAAATTTATATATTTTTAATATAAAATTCTTTTATATATTTTGAATAAATGTTTATTAAATTATTTGTTGAAGAAAATTCTTCGAAAACCAATACCTTTTCTAATTATTAAATTACAAAACTACTTCAAGTAAAAATTATATTTGAATATAAATATATACACAATAATTATAAATTCTAAAAAACTTATTTATATTAAAAAATTTAATATGCTATGTTACTAACAATCGGATTATATATTGTTATGAAACAAACAAGATATTAAAACTGATGAAATGAATTATAGTTTTAACGAACAAGAAGGCTATAGTTTTAAAATTATGTCCTAAATATGCATGAGAAGAGAATATATGCATGAAAATGGACCGCAATTAAAAGTGGTGTTTTGTAGGAACATATTTAAAGGTTTTAAACCGTAAAAAAAAAAAAATTGCAAGTGCAAAAGAATATATGTATGAAAATGGTAAATGGACATATTGACTAAGTAAACAAAATTGTGTTTGGAGAATATAACAATCCTTGAAAAAAGATTTTATTCAACCAAGTTATATCGGCATCTCTATATATAAAATGAAAAAAAATATTATCATAGGAAAAAAAACTAGATTTTTTTTTATCAAAATGTTCACCAAAATATTTATATCAAAACTATATTTTTTCTTCTTCCAAACATCAAAATATTTTTTTTGAAATGAATCTCCAATGTTTTTTTTATTATAATGTGAAAATTTACTTTATCTTTGACCCAACTACATCTTTTAAAAAATCGGAAAAAATCGGGTGAATACCCACCCCTCTACACGATTGGATTTGAACCCTTGAGATTCCAATGTTATTATAAAACGAGCATTTCTGGGTTTTTTTTTTAAATTTGTGCCCAACTTTTCTCTACATGGAATACAATTCCGTTGCCATTCTCCTCACACGTGTTCGTCTCGTTGTCCCGATCAAACATGCATAGCCTTGAATTACACAGCCAATGAGCATCATACACGTGGCGTGCTGCTAATGAAATTGGCCAGACGTAAACCGATTTTCGGTCACACGAATAATAATATTATCTGTAGGCCGAGTTTTTGAATTCGAATTACACGATTTTACGGATGGATTTTCATGAATATCCGATGTCGTTATATGTGGTAGAGTGTTTTAGCCTCAACCAAATCGATTCACGTTCGTGGGTATCCAAAATTCAGAAACCCAAAATCTATAGATTCAATATTTGGGGTCGGATTAGCTCAAAATATTCATCTTGTATACAAGTTTCTAAGGTTAGTCCATGTATTTGCATTGCCCCCCCTCCCCCACAAATTTATATATATATATATATATATAAATCATGCTTTGAGTGCAATATATTCCTCAAATCAAATTGCCATATATAAGTTTCTTGATAGACTCTATGCTAAACTATAACCGAATTATTCGGTTTTCAAAACATCGAAAAGACATGGTGTTTTGTTCTGTGAGCTTTGAAAGTTCCTAAATCCATGCATGGTCTATAATTTTGAATTATCTTTTTTTCATATTTTCGCATCACTTTTTAGCAGGTTATGTTTTTTTAGTAACAACATATTTAAGTCATGCTATTTCTCTTTATACAATTTCATATTCCAATCTTTTTCACTATCCAAAATTCTATTTTTATTTATTTACTTAAATACCCATCTTTGTTTTTATTATTCGTTAACCGGCCAATCAAATCGACATACGTTGTTGTTTTTCAGGTTTAAATTGCGTTGTTTTTTTTTTGTCTACTGGTTATTGAAAATAGTAACGTTCAAATACTTAATCATTATAAAAAAACTGAAAAATTTAATACATCATGCAATGGGAAATAATATGAGCACATACATGATGAATTTCATTTTAAATTTTCTGAATAGCATGCATGGGATTTACGCATCGTGCATGATTCGGTAGATATGATTTGCATAACATAATAATATATGCGCTGTAGAACTTATTCTGCAACATTAGCTATTGATCACACAGAGATTATTCCAATACTTTTTTGTTTTCAATTTTGTTAATAGCAAAGCATATAATTCTTGTTTATCAGATCCTTCGTCCACCTTCAAAGTGGCACTACAGCATATATAATTAAAAGCATATCGAACTGTATACATGTTGATCGTATTTTTTTAAATCAAATCTCGAGATTTCAAATGATCTTGGGGATAGAGGGACTTGAACCCTCACGATTTTAAATTTGATAATTAGAGACGAATTGAAAGCTAAACTGAGATAATTCTAAAGATTTCTTCGGTACGTTACCTAATGTGGAAGTATCGTAAGTAAATCTAATCATAATGAGCATAATTGCTCCGATGGAGAGAAGAACTTATGATTAGTTTTTCAGAAAATTTCTAAACGAACAATTTCGATGTTTAGTCATGATTCAAACCGGGTTCAAAAACCCGAAATCCGAACAAAACGGAGGTGGGGATGTTGAAGGCAAAATGAAGAAAGAATCCAAGATAGCATTCCACATGTCCAAGAGCATTACCCTTTGCCATTCATGCATTGTACGTAAGTTATATGCATTATGGATGAGACATTAGGCTTCTCTCCATAATTGACAATGGTGAGTTGGCATGATTTGAAGTGAGTAATGAAGACAGAGAGAGCCAATCAAATCTCGAGATTTCAAATGATCTTGGGGATAGAGGGACTTGAACCCTCACGATTTTAAATTTGATAATTAGAGACGAATTGAAAGCTAAACTGAGATAATTCTAAAGATTTCTTCGGTACGTTACCTAATGTGGAAGTATCGTAAGTAAATCTAATCATAATGAGCATAATTGCTCCGATGGAGAGAAGAACTTATGATTAGTTTTTCAGAAAATTTCTAAACGAACAATTTCGATGTTTAGTCATGATTCAAACCGGGTTCAAAAACCCGAAATCCGAACAAAACGGAGGTGGGGATGTTGAAGGCAAAATGAAGAAAGAATCCAAGATAGCATTCCACATGTCCAAGAGCATTACCCTTTGCCATTCATGCATTGTACGTAAGTTACATGCATTATGGATGAGACATTAGGCTTCTCTCCATAATTGACAATGGTGAGTTGGCATGATTTGAAGTGAGTAATGAAGACAGAGAGAGCCGTTGGAGTGAAGACAATCATGCAACGATCATATTACAATCAAGCTATTCAATCCACCTAAGAATCTTCAATATATATCTTTATGTTTATGTCTTTCATTGTTTGGAATATTTTATAGTTGTTTGATATTTATTTCTTTCCTTTTTCCTTTTCTTGTAATATCTATTTAAATTCTTGTACATATCATATTGAAACTACACAGAAAATATTGGAGACTTTCTCCATGGATAACTCTCGACCATATCTTCTTTCATTCTAACTCTTGGTCATTTTCATTCTTCATGATTATTCTTCATTTATTTTGATTCTCAAACACCAAATTATATAAAAACTTTCATGGTATCAGAGCACTAAGATCTAAGGTGCCAAAAGTCTAGTTTTCCGTTGCAAACACAAAACCAAATTCCCTTCCGCCATCCATTAAAACCAAGAAGGAGCCTGCTCGTGTTATTTGAAAATTTTGCCTCTTTTAAGCTATTCTTTCAAGCCAAAGAGATTCGTTTTTTTTATCCTACTTCATCCGCTATATACATCCTTAAAAGGTCACATGAGGTGTACTTGGGATGATCTTGGCGACCTTGAAGATGAAGAAGGAAATCATTGTTCATACATCGAATATGCTAACGGTGTTGTAGAACAATTTTGGTATACCAAGGAAGAGGTTGACGTATGGAATAACCTCTCCATAGAAGAAGTTCAAGCCATGTGTGTGGATGATGGACCATATTTGGAAGAACAAAATGAGGATGAATGGGATGTGGATGACAATGTCTTTGACCATCTCCCATTGGACATTAAGGAGATCTTATTATCAATGATCAAAGAATACAATATACGGGTAACATATTCTCTCCTTGAATCTCTTTTTACCTCTAATGAGTTTGTTCAAATGATAGAAAAAAGGAAGGAAGAAAATACAAGAAAGCTGGTCAAAAAGGAAAAAGAGACCGAAAACAAAGTGGAAGAAAGCCACAAACAAGAGAACTCGGTGGAGAGCCGCAAAGAGGACATAATGTCCCAAGAGGATCCACCACTCGAGGAGACTTTGCCTTTTCATATCCATGCAACTCATACAGTTAGCATCAAAGAGGAGGAACGGGAGAAAGAAGAAATAGATATTGTAGTGGCAAGCCACAAAGCGGAGAGAATGAACCACGATAAAGAGGAACCAAACACATCAGAGATAGAACTCTTTCCATCACCTCAAAGAAACCCAAGAATCGAATTCATACAGATAAGCACTAGAGTTTGTACTCTTTTCTCTTGTCCTATACATTTTGATTTATTTTTTAAATATAACGCTTGTGGGTTGTTGAGCATTCTTCATCAGCCTTCACATGAGGGATTCTTCAAACTTTCCAAGTACACGAGTGAGGGAGCATATGACGGTATCCTCGTGTGCTTTCCAAGTGAAAACAATGCATCAAATGGAGAAACGTCAAAGCAAGCAACAAATGATTCAAATCTGTCCAATATTGAGGTTGAATTTCCTATTAGTTATGAACACTCTAGGTTAGGTAAATTTTCATCTCATACTTTTACATTTGATCTCGGTACGTTTGAACATACATATTTAAATGAAAAACAAAGTATCATTGTTAGAAATATTCTTGATTATGCATATGATACATATAGGAGAATAGATAACATGTTTTATATATTTGATGAGTATTCAAGTAATATGTTTCGTATAAATAAAAAACCAAATGTCTATCTCATTAATCAACCAATGTTTTATGCATTCATATCATCAAAGTTAAAGTTTAAGCATGCTACGACACTTTTTCTTTTGTTATTTGATTGTAAACATATTATTACCTCCTTACATTCAGTTTTCTTTATTAAACGGAGTGTCACGGCCTCCCGTGTAGTTTTTAATCATTTCTTTGAGATATTGCAGCAAATAAAAATCAAAATAGGACAATTTGGAAGCTTGAAGCTTAAGGAACTACAATGGAAAGAGTTGGAATATTTGATGACATATTCATACGACGATGAAGACATTCGTTCTCCAAGATTAGCTTTTCGATATCTCTCCACGCTAATCTTGAGGGGGAATGTTGAAGGCAAAATGAAGAAAGAATCCAAGATAGCATTCCACATGTCCAAGAGCATTACCCTTTGCCATTCATGCATTGTACGTAAGTTACATGCATTATGGATGAGACATTAGGCTTCTCTCCATAATTGACAATGGTGAGTTGGCATGATTTGAAGTGAGTAATGAAGACAGAGAGAGCCGTTGGAGTGAAGACAATCATGCAACGATCATATTACAATCAAGCTATTCAATCCACCTAAGAATCTTCAATATATATCTTTATGTTTATGTCTTTCATTGTTTGGAATATTTTATAGTTGTTTGATATTTATTTCTTTCCTTTTTCCTTTTCTTGTAATATCTATTTAAATTCTTGTACATATCATATTGAAACTACACAGAAAATATTGGAGACTTTCTCCATGGATAACTCTCGACCATATCTTCTTTCATTCTAACTCTTGGTCATTTTCATTCTTCATGATTATTCTTCATTTATTTTGATTCTCAAACACCAAATTATATAAAAACTTTCAGGGGAAATATAGGGTTTCATATAGAAGGTCTAAAATTTGATCATTGATTGATCATATTTTTCATTTTACGTCGAGACAAACAAAAAAAAAACTCGAGTCAGAAAACACAAAATCTTAATGGCGTAGAAGCACAATGACAAAGCTTTTAGCACAAGGGTTTAGGGTTTAGAGGTGGGGCACATGTGATTTATCCAAGATTTTGTGTTCATTCAAATCCCAACACGATTTTCATTAGATGTTGTCCGATCTTGAATCCATTTTTGTGGGATAGGTATACATAGGGAATTTAAAAAATTTTCAAAATAAATATCATATATTAGAGAACAACATGTTATTTTCGTCGGGTATCCGTCCGACGTTAGACCCAATTTCCCGAACCGAACCCAAACCCGATTTTCGGGGTTTTCACGGTAAAACCGAATTTCATCTCATGTAGTCCTCGGTTAGCCGACCCTGCTTCCACAGTATCAACCATCGTTCAGCTTTCGCATTTAGATTGCATCACATTGATCACGATCTCTCGCGTGAACCCGAGTATGAAAACGCGTAATCCGAATCACGGGTATGCAGAAACAGTAGACACAGTTTCGAACTGGGCACGCTTACGTTCGTTCTTTGTCATTGCCAAGTCATTTCCATGGAGACCCCGATTCGTAAACTTTGTGTAAAATCAACATCGTTCGCAGATTTTAACCGATGAGACGAGGGAAACGGAAAGGCGGAAACTGTCGATGCTTTTATCCGGTGAACAAAGTACAAAGCTTTTTGTCGTGGTCCTGCGGAACTTAATCCCTGGATGATTCATGGTGGGGCTTGGACCAGATGTTGTGTGACACTTGAAAGATGGGGAAAAAAAAGACCGAATCAGTTCCAAAACTTTTTTTTTTTTTGGAAAAAAAGAAAGCCTAAGAACATGTTCTTGATTCCTTTGTTCCGGGATCCTTGTGCCTCAAAGATTGTCGTTTTAGCCCTCGAAGGCAGAAGAGAATCTTGGTGAGGGCGAGAGGGCAGGAGAAGGGAATGTTGCCTTGGGAAATCGATTTTTTTAATCCGGGCTAAGGAGAAACAGAAGAAGAAAATGAAGAGATTGTTCGCCGAAAATCCAAGGAATTTGATTCTGTGCACAGCTTTTCCTTCCTTTTTCGCCGGGAGGACGAGCAAGTGCACGAACAGAGGAAAGCTTTTTCGGGTATCGGTCCTTGGAATCTAATGCTGAGGAATTCGAAAGCGAAGGACGATTGATCCACAAATGGAAAGCCAAGTTACAGAATTTGCATCTCTTTTTTGTTTCTCCGGTTGAAGTCGTCGCAAAGTACAGTGAGTCAGCGAGCGAGTGAGCGAGCGAGTCAGGTGTTTTCTTTTAGCCTTTTTCAAGATTCCATCCCTTTGATCAACTTGCTATATAAACCATTCTTGAGCACACATTTCCTCTGTAAGAAAACCGGCTTTTTCCCCCCAGAACATCGTTCCTTGTCGTAAAAGAAAGCGTTTGTTTGCGTTGCAAGCAAACGACAAGGGTCATCTGAATCTGCGGTTTTTTCTTCGAGACAAGATCGAGATGTATCAAGGGAAGAACATGAACTCTTCGTCGAGAATGCCTGTTACTGCTCCAGAGAGGCATCTGTTTCTTCATCCGGGGAACGGCCCGGGAGATCCAGGACTCGTCCTCTCCACCGACGCCAAACCAAGGTTGAAATGGACGCCTGATCTTCACGAGAGATTCGTCGAAGCCGTCCATCAGCTCGGAGGAGCAGACAGTACGATTCTTCTGTTCGAAACCCTTCATCTTTGCATTCATTACCTGCAAGAATTCGCGGAAAAATCATCCGTTCTTTTTTCGCGTTTGTTGTGCAGAGGCGACGCCAAAGACTGTTATGAAGCTCATGGGGATTCCGGGTCTCACCTTGTACCACCTCAAGAGTCATCTTCAGGTGAATCGACGATGAAACTTTCCTCCGCTTCCTCTGTTTACCGATCAAGATTTGTGTTGAGACCTTTCATTACGAGATATTTATAGAAAACGGACAATCTGAAATCTCGATACAACGTTTTTGTTGTCTGGATATGACAGAAGTACAGGCTCAGCAAGAACATCCATGGACAAGCAAACAATGGTGTGCATAGAATCAGTAAGCATTTCCAATGAATCGTATTTCCGCGTTCAAGTCGTCAGCTCGACGGTTGTGAAATTTGACGGGTTAAGCCTAATCGGTGTAGGTGTCGTTGCCATGAGTGGAGATAAGAGGCCTGAATCAGCTGGAACAAACATGGCAAACTTAAACATTGGAACACAAATGAACAAGTATGTATATGTACAGCTTCTGAATGTTAAGAAGCTTAAGATGCTATAATGTTTCTGCAAACATCTGAGAGCAAATCATGCCTTGTTGGTCCAGAAATTCGCCCATCGGGGAAGCGATCCAGATGCAGATCGAGGTTCAGAGACGATTGCACGAGCAACTCGAGGTACCGTAACTTACAGAATTGCATTTTCAGTTTGCGTAAATCGGACCAGAAGACGAGTTCTTGAAGATTCTGAATGGGATGGAAACAGGTGCAGAGGCATCTGCAGATGCAGATGGAGGCTCAAGGGAAGTATCTACAAGCCGTTCTCGAGAAAGCGCAGGAAATGCTCGGGAGACAGAACTTGGGCTCGGTGGGGCTCGAGGCAGCGAAAATTCAGCTCTCGGAACTCGTATCAAAGGTATCGAACGAGTGCCTACGATCAAGGCTCTCGGGAATGAAAGAACTTCACGGTTTCTGCCCGCAGCAACGGATCAGGCAAGCGGCAAGACCCGCTGATTGCTCGTTAGAGAGCTGCTTAACGACGTGTGAAGCGTCTCAGATGGAAGAACAGCTCGGACTCAGCACTTACTCGGGCAGTTCCTTGATCTTCAAGTCTAAAGACATCGTCGAGGAGCCGTTGCTAAGGCAGACCGAGCTGAATTGGTCGGGAGAGCTCAAAGAAAACCGCAGATTAACGGGTAAAGAGTCTGGGAGAAGAACGTTTTCTGGCGGAAGAAGCTCGGTTAACGACCTATCAATCGGCGTAGGACCAACAAACGACGCCGATTACGCATACGGAGCGACGGAAAACGAGGCGTCGGGCTCTGCAGGTCGGGTAAGCGGAGAAAGAGGCTCGAACGAGTATAACCTTTCGTACTTTGCGACGAAACTCGACCTGAACACCGGAGGCGAGACTGATTCCGCCATGAAAGGCTGCAAGCAACTGGACCTGAACGGTTTCGGCGGAAGCTAAAGAATGTCTGGTCGAAGAATCAGATTCGTCAGATCGAATAAGTAAAACATTGGCTGTGTAGATTGAATCTTTTGTATTACTTTGCTCACATTTGATTCAGTTTACAGACAATTCAATGCATTCTGCAGATTTTTGCAACTTCATCCTTAGATATTATATTTTTTTATTTTACAAAATATTATTATTTCTATGATATTCGATTTATTTCGATTCAAATATATTTTTAGGGATAAGAATATCATTTTTTTTCCAATTATTTCTAGATCATGGACAACGTTCTCAAATCCTTCTTTGCCCTGTTTCGTATAATATCATTCATCGCCGAAAATATTTTCCCGAGAAAAAGCTTACCCAAGAGGCCAAGATAACGGAACTGATGTCTCCTATATGAGAGAGAAACAAACCTCAATCTCAGACAACTGATCCGATCCAAAGCTCTCGAAGCTTCCATGTTCCAATGAAAAAAACGAGCAAGACGATGATTCACTGATCACCGCAGAATCTGGTTTCACTCGGCGAAGTTTTTTTGTTGCCGGCGAAATGGCGGCGAGTTTGACGCGGTCGGAATCTCAGTTGTTCGAAACCCTAACATCACTCCTCATATCGGAGAAACCACAGTTGCTCGAAGCCCTAAATCCCTACATTCCTCGAATCACTCAGCCTCTCCTCCTCTCTCTCCTCTCTTCCCCTTCTCTGGCTAAACGACCCAAAACCCTAATCACCTTCTTTAACTGGTCTCAGACATCGGTTCCCGAAGCTTTCCCGTCGGATTCAACTCTTCCGGTTCTCTCCGTCGTCCGTTCTCTCCTCTCTCACAACAAATTCGCCGACGCCAAGTCGCTTCTTGTCTCCTTCATCCGCTCCGATCCTTCTCTTTCTCTTTGCCACTCTCTTCTCCATCCGAATCTCCATGTCTCGCGATCACCCAGCAAGGCCTTGCTCGACACAGCCATCGGCGCGTATCTTCACTCGGGCAAGCCCCAAGTTGCGTTGCAGATCTTCCATAAGATGAGGAGGTTGAAGCTCAAGCCGAATCTTCTCACTTGCAACACGCTTCTCATTGGTTTGGTTAAGTACACTTCTACCTCTTCCCTTGCGAATGCCAGAGAATTGTTTGATGATATGGTTAGGCTTGGTGTTGCGCCAAATGTGAATACTTTCAATGTTCTGATTCAAGGGTACTGCCTAGAGAGCAAGTTTGAAGATGCCATTGGGGTGATTGAGAGGATGACAAGACAATTTGGGATTGATCCGGATAATGTTTCTTACAATACAATCTTGAATGCAGTTTTTAAGAAAGGGAGACTTAGCGACGTTAGGGATTTGTTGTCAGATATGAAGAAGAGAGGGTTGGTGCCCAATAGGAATACTTACAATATCTTAGTGTCTGGTTACTGCAAGTTGGGTTTGTTGGAGGAAGCATCCCAGGTCGTGGAGCTGATGATGCAAAGTAATGTTTTGCCGGATATTTTCACATACAACTTGTTGATAAATGGGTTGTGCAATGTGGGGAAGATTGGTGAAGCACTTAGGTTGACGGATGAGATGAAGGGGTTGAAGTTGCTGCCAGATGCAGTCACTTACAATACATTAATTGATGGGTGTTTCGAGTCAGGACTTAGCTCGGAAGCTATGGGATTAATGGAGCAGATGGCTGATGATGGAGTTAAACCTAACCAAGTTTCTCATAATATAGTTCTTAAGTGGCTTTGCAAAGAAGGGAAGATGGATGAGGTTATTAAAAAAGTCAGGGATTTGGAGGAATTGTATGGATTTTTGCCTGATAGGGTTACCTATCACACCCTAATCAATGGGTATTGTAAAGCAGGG
Organism: Tarenaya hassleriana; assembly: GCF_000463585.1. Classification (NCBI taxonomy): domain Eukaryota; kingdom Viridiplantae; phylum Streptophyta; class Magnoliopsida; order Brassicales; family Cleomaceae; genus Tarenaya; species Tarenaya hassleriana. The sequence continues at coordinate 3,413,806 of NW_010961290.1, read as the reverse complement.
AATCTGGGTGGAGCTCTTCAGATGATGTGTGAGATGGGGCAGAGGGGTATGAAGATGGATACAGTGACACTTAATACCATTCTCAACACACTTTGTAAAGAGAGAAAGCTTGATGACGCTTTCCAATTGTTGAATACCGCCCGTAAGCGCGGATATATTGTGGACGAGGTTAGTTATGGCACGTTAATCATGGGTTATTTCAAGGAAGAAAAGGTAGACAAAGCTTTGGAGCTGTGGGACAAAATGAAGGAGGAACGAATCATCCCTACTGTAATCACGTACAACTCTTTGATTGGCGGGCTTTGCCACAATGGGAAAACTGAGCTGGCTATCGAGAAATTTAACGAGCTTATTGAGAATGGTTTGCTTCCTAATGAAACTACTTACAATTCTATTATCCTCGGGTACTGCAGGGAAGGGCTGGTTGAAAATGGGTTTCGGTTTTACAACGATTCTCTAAAACACTCTCTTCAACCGGATACCTATACATGCAACATTCTTCTCACTGGTCTTTGTAAAGAGGGTTTGACAGATAAGGCTCTTAAGCTCTTTGATACTTTCAAAACTAAGGAGAGAGATGTTGATACAGTTACGTACAACATAATAATCTCGGCCCTTTTCAAGGAAAGGAGGCTTCTAGAAGTATACAATCTTCTATCAGAAATGGAAGAAAAAGGACTAGAGCCTGATCAGTTCACATATAACAGTATTTTTGGTGCCCTTATGGATGACAGTATGAAGAAGGAAGAAGAAGAATTATTGGAGAAAATTGCTGGAAAGTTTGTCACCGTGGAGCAGTCTTTGCAGCCAGAGACAAAGCAGAATCCAGCAGCAAGTGAGACAATAGAGGAGCTTGATCCTGAGTGTATGGCTTACTCAGAAGAGATAAATGAACTCTGTGCTCGAGGAAGATATAAGGATGCATTCCAGATATTTTATAAACTGATGGATAAAGGTGTTAGATTCAAGAAATCTACATACATCGATCTGATTAATGCACTTATAAAGAAACGTAAAGTTATCCCCATAGCTGCAAGATGATGTCAGAGTTTCTTGCAGCTTCTGTTTCATCCTCTTCAGGAAGGAAAATATCTTTGTGTACATCAAACCTAGCATGATTGAGAGTAAAGGTAAATCTTTTACACTGTAATCGTTGAATTTCGTTACGTATGTTCATATTTGATAATATCATAACCATGCTGTATTGAATGATAGGATGTGTTATAGATGGCAATTCGATATGTCATTATTTTCCTAAAGATTTTTGCCTTCAGATCCCACACACCTCAATGCATGCTTTCAGTCTTTGAGTATTCTTTTAATCACTATTATATGTCTTGTTCCTCTGAGATGAACATTACCTAAGCCCACTGATCTGAGGTTCAGGCATCTATGCCGACAAAATATGCATGTATATGGAAGAAAAATCACTACTAGTTTGTCAAGTAATGGAGCTTGATTCCAATGGTGGTAGTATCTCTCTATTGAATTGTTGAGCCACAAAACCTAAAAGAGTTCATTTTGGCTGTCTCCATATCGTTCTTGAATTATGTCTGACTGATGAGAGACTCCACATAAATCAAGAAACCATTTCTGTTGTTGGGGAAGTGTCTCCAAGGTAATTTCGTTTCAGGTTCACCATAATGTTCATCACTTACAATGTATGTATCACTTTCTGTGACTTCAGGTACCAGAGGAGGAGACTACACAACAATGAAGATGACATTGTTCATTGTTGTAATCCATAGCCATCAGGGTTTCAGATGATGATCTCGGATAGAATCTGTACTCAAGCGTGCTGCAAATCTCGGGTTTGTGGTTAAGAAAACTTTTTCGGGGATTAACGAGGGATCAAGCCCGGGAAAGAGAAAGTGTTCTGAGAGTAAATCTGTCGGTGAAGAGCAAAAAGAACATTGAGCAGAAACGCCTGAGGGATGATAAAACTTGGATCACTGGCTAAATTTTTAGTTTCTTTGTGTAGGAATTGCATTTTTCTTTCCAAACACAGAGAATGATAAAGCCCTTCAAAGTAAGGCGGAAAAGGGAGAGTCTCTGTTCCATGATGTGGGGAACACCAACATAAAGAGTGAGTATATGCCTTGAAATCTTCTTGCCGGAACAACCGCTTTGGTCTGGTCGTAATAGATTGACTTTCTTGCTAGTTGCGATAAAAAATATACGCTGTGTATTCAATACTAGTATTTGGATATTCGAATCCATGGATTCAATATCGGATTTGAATTTAGATTTGGATTTAGATTTAGAGTATATGGTTCCGCACCCTGATGAGTCGGGTTCCAAAGACGAACGCGCCGGATAAATTATAGATACATATTTTAAAAAATTTATTTAATTTTATTTAATTAGAATTGTTGATTTTTAGTGTAAAAGAAATCAAAGGTGAAATATGGGAGAATATGAATAAATTAATGATGACGTTCGCGTTTGCGTTCAGGCAATCGCTCGACCGCCTCAACTAGATAGTGGGACGACGCATTTCTTCTTCAAACCTGAATCGGAATAACTATATACCCGAAATCAAACGATCCCCGCTTCGGCGAATCCTTGGAAACTAAACCACCGTTTCGATCAGGATTCTCCGCCGCCGGTAAACCAACTCCTCATACAAAACCCTAGAAACCAACACATGTTTCGATCCCGATTCTCTGTCCCCGGTAAACCAGCTCCTCACACAAAACCCTAGAATTCTCTATATATATCTGAAATTTATTCGCCCTCCAGTTCTCGCTCTCTGCTAAGTGCCACGTCGGGAATGGCGTAGCTGTCTCCGAGTTAAATTCTAGTGTGTAAGTATATGCATTGACTTTTCTATCTGGCGTAGTACACTGATAATGCAAATTCGAATCTGATTTTTTCAGTGTGGATGTGTTCGTTTCTGGGAGAAGTGTGGAATTGGGTTTAAGTTACATAGACTTGCTCTTTCCTGTTATTTTTGTATTCTTAAGCAGCAGAGGTTAATGGATTGATAGTGCGTGTTGATTAACTGTGATGAATGGATTGGAGGGTTTCTGTTGTAATGGAGATTAATGAGTTTGATTGGTTTGTTAGAGATTAGGGTTTTGTTTGTAAGTGTAAAGATTTTTCCTGTTGAACAAATTTGTAACTTTTAGGTGATGGACTTTTTCGATGTCTAGCTGTTTCTCAATCTGGTGTGGGTAACTTGGTTTCTTATGTTAGTTTTCAGATGTGATCTTTATCGACATGGCCTTTTGGGAGGTGAGTTATTTCGTTTAAAAAAAAAACATTCAGCATGGTTGAGCATCTGGACCTTCAGGTGTTAGTTCATTTTCTTTCTGTCAGAGACGAAGCAATTGCGGTGTGAAGAATCTGTTTTGGAACTTTAAAATGAATTAAGTCACTTTCATTCTGAGTTTCACATTGCGAAATGAGCATATTATGCCGTCGGTTGCTTATTAACCTCTTGAAGTTTGAGTATAGATTTCAATGGAAGAGATCCATAGTATATAGTCAACACTATATTTATGATTATGTAACTATATTTTTGGTTTCGTCTTCAACAAATTTTGTGGACCACCTGATGTTCTTGGAATTTATTGTAACGTCTATTGGAAGGTTGATACTGAAGGATGCAAGGACATGATAATTGAACCTTTGATGGACGGTTTCAGATGTGTTAAATGTTTGCTTTGATCTGATTGACATTTCAGTAATTCTATGTCGTGTTGAGTTTTCTGGGTTTAGAGCGATATAATCGATTTTTTTTCTTTTGTTTGATTTGTGTTGTTTTAACTGGAATACAGCAGATAACGCTTCTTCAGTTTCAGACTTTCAGTCTATTTTTGATGTTATTTGTAAGGGACACATTAGGCAAGCGTACATCATATATAGTGTAGGAAAATATGGTGATGTTTCTGCTGGATGACAATGTTCTGGAGTTTTGAATGAATTGAACATGTTTTTGGAAAGTATTGATTTATGGTGTTTCTGAAGAAAGTTGGGGAATGAATTGTGTAATTGTTAATAGATGATAAATCTCAGGTGTTGTGTTTGGTGATTAATTAAGATACGCTTCTTAAGTAGGAAATGAAGGAAAAATCTGAAGAGATGGGGACAATAGAAAGAAAATGATGGAAATCTACGGGCAAAATAAGACAGAATGGAAAACACAGAAGCAATAGATGCAAAAGAAGAGGAGATGGTGGTAGAAAGAGAAAGAATGGATGCAAACGAAGGACTAGAGGCAGTACATGAAGAATTGGAGGCAACAAAAGTGGACAAAAATGGCAAAAAAATAGATGAAAAACAGATGGAAAAGGATGGAGTGGAAGTAAAAGAAGAACAGATGGACAAAAATGACAAAGAAGCAGATGAAAAAGATGAGGAAATGGAAGATAATGATAGTGCATCTGGCAGTTCTGTATTTTATTCAGATAACGATGAACAATTCCTGTCTGGGGAAGATGATGAATCAAATCCTGGGGCAAGTAGCTTGAACTTTTGGTTCCTCTTTCCTCAGCAGCAAAACTTAGAAAGATTGTATATTTTATCTTAGCGTTTAACAATCATGTTGCAGAAACCCCTGAGTGAGGAAGAAATTGAAGAGCTAATTTCTGATTTTCTGGACGTTGAGAGTAAGGTATAAATGTCTTCATCGTGTCCATCTATTTTTGAACTTTGGATTTTACTTTCTAGTACTCCTTTTTGGTGTCCTTTTAGGCTGCGGAAGCTCAAGAAGCACTTGAGAAAGAGTCTCTTACTAGAGTAGAGAGTGAAGTTAGGGAGGAATTAGCACAAACACTCCAGGGTGATGAGGTGATTTTTTTAGTCTCACTGACTAGCTTACCATTGAGTCCATTAATGATTCCTATTGTAGGATCTTAGATTCTGCTTGTTATAGTTGGATAAAGCTGTGGCAACTGAAATGACGGCGTTTAGAGAAGAGTGGGAATCTGTTCTTGATGAGCTTGAAACAGAAAGCGCAAGCTTGTTGGTAAATATTTCATTACTATGTTTCTCAGGGCATTATTTTTTAGTCTTGATTCATCTTATAAAGTATCTTTAATATTTTCTTTATCCCTTTTTTTAAGGAACAACTTGATGGGGCTGGAATTGATCTACCAAAACTATATAAACTAATTGAAAGTCAGGCTCGTAGTAGTTGCTATACTGACGCTTGGAAACGAAGAGCCCACTGGGTTGGAACTCAGGTTACCAGGGAAACTGCTGAAGTGGTAGCTGATGCGGAGAAGTTTCTTCATACTCACCGTCCTGTGAGAAAGTATGATTGGTTTTTGAATATTTAGTTTTTCAAGCTAGTATATAGTAGGATTGATGGTAAATATCTAAAAATGTTGGTGTAGGCGACATGGAAAACTTTTGGAGGAGGGGGCCAGTGGGTTTCTGGAGAAAAAGCTTGGTGATGATGGAATCAAAGAATCTCTTGTTGGAAAGTCTGAACTTGATTGGTCTTCTCTGAACAAAGTATTTTCAGATAAAAAGGATGACATTATTTCGTTTGGTAGCAAGCACTGGGCTTCTGTTTACCTGGCAAGCACTCCACAACAGGCTGCAGCTATGGGATTGGAATTTCCAGGAGTTAACGAGGTTATATTTTCAATATATGCCTTTGATATTCCCATATCCATGATGAATGCTGATTTATAATTGCATTTGTGGTCGATTCTCTTTATATCAACTTATCAAGGTAAATTCACTAAACATGAAGTATTTCTTTTCAATGATTGTAACTTTGGTTTGCTTTGGGTAATATGGCATTTAAAAGCAGACTGAATTCTTTTTTGACATTTTGTTCATAAGTTACTTTGATTTGGTAACCTGTGCTATCATGCCCAAGAAATACATTTTTCGTATGTATGAGAAATGATCTTATACACATGCTTCTGGGGGCCTGAAAGCGGGAATGGAATTAAGTTATTAGGTTGGGGAACCTTAGTGATGATTTAATTTTTGAAAATCTCGTGGTTCTACTATTTTATTGCTTTCAAGACCAGTTCAATTTTCTGCTGCACTAGAGCATTTGCAGAGTTCCCGTCGCAACCTAGAGTAGTTCATCATTTCATTTGTTTATTTATTTTTAGGTGGAGGAAATTGACGAGATTGATGCAAGCTCTGCTGATCCTTTTTTTGCTGATGCTTTAGAAAATGAAAGAGAACTCGCCCTTTCTGAAGAACAGAAGAAAAATTATCGGAAGGTCAGTCACTTTTCTTTGACTTGAGTGCATGGTGTTCTGTAGACCATCATTCTGGTTGTAAAAGTATCATCTTTTATTGCTGCTCCTTATTGATGAATTTTAGCTTTTACCAAGTCTGCAAGTAATTTACCATGATTTTAGTTTTCTCAACTACTGGCCTATCAAGGATTAGCTTGGACAATGACATTACACCACTGACAGGTCAAAGAAGAGGATGATGTAAATGTTGATCGAAAACTTCAACTGCGTTTGAAACGGAAGAGACACAGGAAAAGATCTAAACAGGTCAGGTTTGCGAACCTTGTTTAATTCCCTATTTGTAGTGAAGCATAAATATGATATCAGATGTTTACTGTTAGAAATGATGGGGACAAATGTCACTCAGCTACCATCTTCTTTGAGGAAATTTTATGTTTGCGGAAACACTGATGTGCTCCTTCCTTCTGGAGATCTTGAACATATAAAACCACTGTATAAATTGCTTCTTGTTATCGCTTTCTATGGCTAAATAATTGTGTTCAGTTTTGTTTTCTTAATATATAATTTCCTGACTAACTTTTTGGAGAAAAGATGAAAAAACTTTGTGCGTTCAGTAGTTATTTCTTCTCACTGCTTTCTAATGTCACAGTTCTATCCTGCGACAATCAATTTCTGACTTGTTATCAGGAGTTTCATTGGCTTTCATGCTATGAATCTTTTAATGGTCATCTTCCTTTATTTTTGCTTATTTCACCTGTTTTGATTTTATCTCAGGGTATCACGCGAGCAGCAGAGAACAGAGATGATGATTCCTTGTATCCGAATGGAAATTCTAACTCTTTGTTTGAAGATAAACCTCATGGAATAGGTATTGGCCGGAATAAAGCTGAGGATCAATTACAAAATTCAGAGACTGATTTGCAATTTTATATCAATGAAGCCAGCAAAGAGAGAAACGGGAACTTGGCTGTGCCATCCGAGTCTGATGAAGATAAAAAAGCCTCTGTCTCAGATACAGAGGAAGAAATGGACACTATGAGTCCTGAAAAGAAGTTTCAGTGTACAGCGTGTTATGAGGTGGCCACAGAAGTGCATAGTCATCCACTTCTAAAAGTGATAGTTTGCTTGGACTGCAAACTGTCAATTGAAAGTAGGCTTGCTAAGGTACATAGTTATCCATTTTTCAGAAAAATTTGAGTGTCTAATCTCATGGATTAGAACCGATATGTGAATTATGTCTTCTTCACAAAGAACGGGTCACACATTCATTGATTTCAAAAGAGTATAAAAATATTTGTATCTCTAACCAGAAGTTAATGATTATCAGCAGGCTGTTGACTGCTCAGAACGTCACTGTGAATGGTGTGGTCGTGTTGCTGACTTAGTAAGTTGTAAATCATGCGAAAGACTTTTCTGTGTGACATGCATAAAGAGGAATGTTGGTGAGGAGTACTTGTCTGAGGCTCAGTCCTCTAATTGGGATTGTTGTTGCTGCTCCCCCATTCTCTTGCAAAGATTGACACTGGAATTAGAGAAAGCTATGGGGAAAAAGAAGCCTATTGAATCATCCAGCTCTGATTCCAGTTCTGACAGCAGTTCTGTGGACACAGATGCAGATATTAAAGTAGCAGTAAGGTATTGTTACACAATTACATATTTTTCTGAAATTCTGCATAAATTGCTTAAATTTCTTAATGCAGCCAGTATAAAATCTGGTATTTTTATTTATTTATTTTTTCTCATTTCTGATCTGCATATTTTACTTCAAGTTCTAAGAGGAAATCGAAAAAGAAAATCCGGCGAATTATTGATGACGCTGAATTGGGGGAAGAAACTAGGAGAAAAATCGCGATTGAGAAGGTGTTCTTTTTACTTGAAAGTTCTGTATTCTTTTTACCACTAGATGAACCTTTTTTTTTACCACATTCACTATGTAACGTTTGCAGGAACGGCAGGAAAGGCTCAAGTCCTTGCAGTTTTCTGCCAGATACAAGACAATGAGCTCAACGGGAGACATGAGAAATATTCCAGAAGGTGCTGAGACTGAGGTTCTTGGCAATGCTCGGAGTGGTTACATAGTGAATGTGGCAAGAGAGGTTGGTGAAGAAGCTGTGAGAATCCCTCCTAGTATATCTGGAAAATTAAAAGCCCACCAGGTTAGCTTTACCTTATGTGCATTTCTTGCTGAGTCTGAATCAGCTTCTCAAATAAACTCATCGTACCGTTTTACTTTGATTCTGGTCTTTAAATAAATCCCCACCTGGACTGTAGATGATGGTCATGAAAAGTTCTGTTGCTTTTTGTAAGTTATTTTGTCGCGCTTTATTGTAAGTTTTGAGGTTTCATTTTTTTAGGTAACTGGAATTAGATTTATGTGGGAAAATATCATTCAGTCCATCAACAAAGTGAAGTCTGGTGATAAAGGTCTTGGATGCATTCTAGCCCATACAATGGGTCTGGGTAAAACTTTCCAGGTGCTCAATACTGTTTAATGCATGTGCCGGTTTTATATTTATCTTTCCATTATGTATGATACATTAATGCATGCTAATAGTGATAATGCGAAGCTATATGATGTTCTTCTATTACTGACTCTTCATAATGTCTTTACCCTATAAATCTTTCAGGTTATAGCTTTCCTGTACACTGCAATGAGATGCATTGATCTGGGGTTGAAAACTGCTCTTATTGTGACACCTGTAAACGTGTTGCACAATTGGCGAAGTGAATTTATGAAGTGGAGACCATCAGAAGTCAAGCCTCTTCGAATCTTCATGCTGGAAGATGTTTCGAGGTATAGTTTCTTCCGTGAATTACGATTTCTAATGCAGATATTCAGATGTGGAATTTGTCTCAGCAGCATCCAATCGTGGCGATATATTGTTGTATTTATTTATAATTCACTAAAACTCACCTGCATACTGGAATGACTCTTATATAAGGGAAAGGAGACTGGAGTTGCTTACAAAGTGGCGACATAAGGGTGGGGTTTTCCTGATTGGGTACTCTGCTTTCAGAAACCTGTCTCTTGGAAGAGGGGTGAAGGATTTGAATACAGCTAAAGAAATTTGTTATGCCTTGAGGGTGAGACCTTGTTTTCACTGAATAAAATCATTGATTTGGATCTATTCTAGATTCTTTTTATTACTAGTTACCCGTATCATCATACAATCCTATCTCAAAGATTAGTTTCTTTGTTTTGAGGTTTGCTTCTGTTCAACATCTCATTTTCTACTGAAATTATTAGCTTACATAAGAATTTCTAAACTACAATTAACAATCCATTCTCTTTGCTTTGATATTTGAGGAAATTTGATAGTTTTCTCCACCCCACAAACCCTTTCTGTGTTTTTCGCCTGCCGTGCGTGTTTTGTTCTTCCAAGCGTTTTCTAAGCCTGTGTGATCGCAGGATGGACCTGATATACTTGTTTGTGACGAGGCTCACATTATCAAGAATACCAGGGCTGACACTACCCAAACATTGAAGCAAGTGAAATGCCAGAGAAGGATTGCTTTGACTGGGTCACCTCTTCAAAACAATCTCATGGAATATTATTGTGTAAGCTGAAGAAGCTACTGAAATTTGTGAAACTATCGTTATTCTATGGGATTTAATGAGTTGTTATGTGTTTAACTGCAACAGATGGTTGATTTTGTGAGAGAAGGTTTCCTAGGAAGCAGTCACGAATTTAGGAATCGGTAAGTCTTCCATCCCAGTGTCCAGTGCTATTCTGCTTTTGATGATGTTAGTGTCTGTAGAGCTTTAATCGTGCTCTCACATTTATACAGCTTTCAGAATCCAATAGAAAACGGGCAGCATATGAATTCAACTGCTGAGGATGTCAAGATTATGAACCAGAGATCACACATCCTCTATGAGCAATTGAAAGGATTCGTACAAAGAATGGACATGAGTGTTGTGAAAAGAGATTTGCCGCCAAAAACTGTATTTGTAATATCTGTCAAGCTATCACCCTTGCAACGGAAGTTGTACAAGAGATTTCTGAAGATCTATGGATTCAATAATGGGAGAACTGATGAACGGATGAGAAAGAACTTTTTTGCTGCATACCAGGTCTTGGCTCAGGTATACAAGTGAGTGCTTTGGTAGTCTAGAGAGTTAATTCAACGTCTCTCCTATATTTCTTGTTTCTGATTCCCATATATGCCTTTGTATGTCCCAGGTCTTGAATCATCCTGGAATTCTGCAATTGAGAAAAGAAGTTAGCAGCTACGGGCTTCGTGGTAACATTGTCGATATTCCAGATGACTGCTCCAGTGACGAAAATATAGATTATAACATGGTTATGGGAGGTAAACTTCTGTTTTTCTTTGGTCCCCTTTAAGTTAGAGAGTCAATAGTTAGAAAAAAAAAGGAAAGAAGTTCTGACCAAAAGCCCCGTCTATCAGCACGTAAGCTACTGATAAGCCATGTTATAATGTAGAGAGTAATACATCCGCTTAATGTGCATCTTTTCAGTTGGCATCACATTCTTCTAAGCTCAATAGGGGGTGGTCTTTCTTGGTCTAGATTAATTATTGGTCTTTGAAAGACAAATGATTCAAACATTGTAACTTTATCTTTGTTTCTTTTTATATTGACAGAGAAACAAAGAACTATGACCGACTTACTGGATAAGGTCGATGGGTATCTCCAGAAGGTGGCTATAATACTCAACTTTGGTGAATTCATATTTCCTACATGATTACAACGAAATAAACTGAACCATATAACAATGCCGTCCGATTTTATCAATCGTCTTCTTGACAGGATTGGTGGATCGACCTTCTCCACAAAAATAATTATAAGGTGTCTAACTATAGTGGCAAAATGATTTTGCTGTTGGATATTCTGTCTATGTGTGCACATGTGGGTGACAAGGCGCTGGTGTTTAGCCAGAGCATCCCGACTTTGGATCTCATAGAACTTTATCTTTCAAAACTTCCTCGTCGTGGCAAACAGGAGAAGTTCTGGAAAAAGGGGAAAGATTGGTATAGGTTGGTATCACGCATGAACTTTATCTTTAGATCAACATGAACTTTATATAAATATTTTGAAGGCTGCAACTTTTCTTTTGTATGGCTGTAGGATTGATGGGAAAACGGAAAGCTCCGAACGACAGAAGTTAGTTGAAAAGTTCAATGAACCTGAAAACAAACGAGTTAAATGCACTTTAATCTCAACCAGGGCGGGATCCCTAGGGATTAATCTTTATGCTGCTAACCGTGTGATCATCGTCGATGGTTCTTGGAACCCCACCTATGATCTTCAAGCTATATTTCGAGCCTGGAGGTATCATTTTAGACCACCGATACAATTATTATAATCAGGATAGTATTATAAATTCTGATGGACTTTTACGTTATACAGGTATGGGCAAAAGAAGCCGGTTTTTGCGTATAGGTTGATGGCACGTGGGACCATAGAAGAGAAGATATATAAACGTCAGGTATTGAAAATCCCAGAATATGTCATCGTGACGATTAGTTGCTTTCTTGTATGATGAATCGCATATATGTATCTCGTTAGGTAACCAAGGAGGGACTCGCTGCAAGAGTGGTGGATAGACAACAAGTACACAGAACTATCTCTAAAGAAGAGATGTTACATCTGTTGGAATTTGATGACGATGGTGATGAAAACTCTGAAACTCAAACCACGAGTGTTCAAGCTGAGAACCCACAGAAACAGAAGGCCACTCTCTCTAATGAGAGTTGCTCCTCTGACAAATTGATGGAGACCTTGCTTCAAAAGCATAGCCCCAGGTATGCTTGGCCCGAGTATTAATTCTCACAGATGTTTCAAATCTTCCAGGATGACTTACGATGCATCACTGCATATCCACATATTATTCTTCTGATTTTTTTGAAACCTATATTATTTTTCCTGGCAAAGTCTATTACTGAATTTCCTACAATCCGGTCATATAGTTTTATCGGTTTCTAAACCCCGTTTCTCTTGGGATTTAAGTTCCCACCATTTCTTCTTCCATCCAGTACATAACTATTATCTGACTGAAGTGGTCTACTACTCTGTTTCAGCTGGATTTCCAACTTCCATGAACATGAAACACTTCTGCAAGAGAACGAAGACGAAAAACTCACAAAGGAAGAGAAAGACATGGCCTGGGAAGTCTACCGGAGAGCTCTCGAGTGGGAAGAAGTTCATCGTGTTCCACTCACAGATTCCGTCCTGAAACCTTCTCCACCGGGTGCCCCTCCACCTCCCTCTGTACCAAGACAGCTTATGCCGCGTCCAAAGGGTTTCAACAGAAGCCGATTTGTGACCCGAAGCTGCACCAACACCTCACATCAGCTTACACTCATAAGCCAAGGAAGAAAACTCGGTTGCAACACAATTTGCGGGGAATGCGGGCGTGAGATCAGGTGGGAAGACGTTATTCCAAGAAGCAAACTTGCTTGCTGATGCAACAAACAGTAAATAAACATCGACTTTACGTACACAGAGTTCTTTGTTTTCTTTCATTGGATGTGATGATTTGGCCCTGTGGGAGTGACACATTAAAGGGATAAGTAACATATTGAAGTTCCTTCCGTAGAATATGTAATCTAATAGCTGCGTTGTTGTTTGGTTCCCGAAATATTACAGATTTAATTGAGGGGTTGGTTGGTTGGTTTAGAAGAGCCTTGTCATGGTGAAATTGATCTGTAAAATTGAGTCTGTTTGTTTGCTTCTCTCCGTGGCTTTTATCATTTCTAGCATTTGTTCCGAAAATGGACGGTGTGGTATGTTAAGAGATGCTGTTGATCCTTTAGAACTTTAACCAGAGCCTGAATCGAGAGGCATTGTGTCGGGTCGGAATGGTTGGAATATATATATCTCTAGTTTAAATTTTAATTAAACTATCACAATTCGGTTTTTATATTAATTCTGGTCGATTCAGTTTGGTTTATATTGATAATAATATTCACTTCTTAAAAAATTTTAATTTTCCATTTTTTTTATCTCATTTTCTTTTTAATTTTATACAAATCATAACTATTCCATATATCAGTAAGTTGGGATATAACTATCTATTATTCAGTTCGGTTATTTAGCTATTAACCCAATTTATTACCCTAATGACATCCAACCGATCTGAGTATGAAACATATTTCGATTAACTTTTTTTTCCCTACTATAACAAGGTATTCTCACATCTTTGTGACAATAATAACCATCAAAACAAACAAATTGCAACCATCTGTAAATACAATTCTAGTGTTTCACAATTATCCATCAAATTTAACACTTGGTACAAAATGAAAAAAGAGAATCCACTCTGATGTTGAGACAAACAACATTATTAAGCCCTAACGGTGGAACTAAATAAGTTAAGATATTATTAGTATGAGATAAAAGTGCGTTTTTCCCCTTGGAAAAGCTTCAAAATCCATCGAACACAACACAATGTGCGGTTTTATGTCGCCAGAGCCAAATCAAAGTCTCTTAGTACCTGCAAATGTCCAGCTTCTAGTTTCCGCTATGTTTCTCCGGTTTGGTCACCTTTTGTTTATCTTTTCCGCCTCAAAAGGATCACCGGACAGGATCTTACCAGTCGGCGACGGGGCAGGGCGGGGCGCTGCAACAAGATACAAAGAGGATGGATTAGTTGGGTCCGTAAAGATTTCGGATACCTTCATTACTGAAAAAAAAACTCGAAGTGTTCGAGTGATGTGACAGATCTGTGATCGGTTTGAGACAGATTATCCTTTACAAAGCCCTGCTAAAGATCGAGTTTTATACCATACATGAATGGTTCCAGAAGACTGCAACATGAATTCTAACTCTCCCTTAAACATTTTTTATCAAATGAAATATACGAGAAATAGTAAAAAAGTAATAATATAAATTAGAAATCTAATACTCAATTTGGTTTTTGTTCTTTTACATCTGGAATGAATCCTGAAGTTGGAGAAGAGAATGGGAGCTTACTGATAAACCTTTCAAAAGGGTGCCTCGAGAGAATCATCCCATGCTTCTGTACTTCCATTAGATGCATCTTCGACGTCTTCCTCCATCGAAAGTCTAATGTATTCTCTGTGTGCAAAACGATCCCATTCTGTCCATGTAGGATTCGCCCGCTCCTGTTTTTCCATCAATGTTCCAAGTATCATATATCTATACAGAAGCACCGAGGTGGTAAAATGATTAACGTCTCATGTGTCAGACTAAAGAACAGTTGTACAGTACCTGGCGTATGAGGAAGGGATCCCGAGTTTCAAAGGCCATAAATTTGTTAAGATTGAAAAGGATATTGAAAAAATTGCCCGAGAGTTTAGAACCCTTCAAGTCTTTTAGGGTGATGCAGCTCTTATCCTGCAAATATGGAATTAAAAGGAATGGGTATGCAAAAATGACCAAATATATGGATTGGAGTCACAGGGAATGATTAGAAACGAAGTTTAAAACATTTCAGCGAAGTAGTGTATTTGTCGTGCGGAATATGATTGGCAATGGATACTTTGTCATTCAATCCTTTTTTCCCATGCGAATTGTTTCTGAAATATGGTGTGGAAGCGGAAAAAGGATAGCTAACACTGTGCTACAAGAGCTAATGGCATACCTCTGGTTTAATCATGTCGAATAATTGGCATAAAATATCCTCGAAAATCACGGCTTCTTGTGCCATGCATTCCATTCTATGCAACTGCTCCTCGTAGAAGAATTGCAACTCGTTCCGTGTCAAAATCCCATTACCATCCAAATCGATGCACTTGAACCTTAACATAAATATCATGAGGTGAGAAAGATACCCGTAGCCTAGCATAAAAACAAGTAAAAAACACTATCATGCAAAACCAGTATATTCAATCTTCCAGGTCAATCTTCCAGAGCAACATTATCGGGAGAATTTATTAATGTGCGCAGAATATTTGGTCTGATTAAGAGAAGAAAAGAAAAACAGTATCAAAGCACCATTCTGAAGACGTGTCTCACCAATACTCAAGACTAGGCTCGGATAATTTGTCCTCTTCGGCCAGTATAAAATAGACGAAATCCTCGTAACCCATCTTTCCTTCAACTTCACTCGTAAACTTTCTTGGGACCTAAGTTGAAGTAAAGCACCCGGCGTGAGCGTCAGACAATGACATTCAAAAGGCTTGATTATCGAAGAAAAAAAAAAGGAAGATATCATGGTCCAGAAACAGTTTACCTGTAAAAATATTCTCTCCACAATCCGGTAGGTGAGTGCATGGCTACCGTATCTGATGAGATTCTCTTTGTCGATCAAGAAATCGTGGTCTGTATCCAGCTCCCAGAACTTGCAGTATATGACATAGAAATGCTCATAAGAGAAGTACCTAAAGATAAACAATGAGAAGAGGCAATAGCACCAATTTAAACATATTAATTATCAATTTAACATTTCTCAAAGTCAGAAACATATGCAGCAGGAAAATTCCACACATTACCTCAAAGCCTTGTTGATGTCCTCTTCCTCGTCAGCATGCTGCATAGCATCAATCAAGTTTCCTCGCTTCAGCTCTCTGAGGGTAATATGACCATTTCCAGCCCTATTTATGTAGTAATATATTCTATATATTACAGTTTCGGCTGATACCAAGTTTCAGACAGAAAAAATGTTGCATTAGGCCACAACCATCATGAAGATTTGGGGAAATGATGATAACAATTATAGCAATAGAATTCAAGGTGGCATAAACAACTTTGATAATGTTCTTCAACAAAAGGAGAGACAATTCTCAGCCATTTCCTTGGGCGCAGTCGGGTCGCTCGCATATATCTTAGCATTATTTTAGGCCAGGAAAAATATCCCAACATCTACCAATAAATTCTAACTTAAGATAAGGAAGGTTTAGTGGGAGAGTGTATTAGACCATTATCCAATATTAAACGTCCAGGGTCAATTATTCCACCACCACCCAACGATACATTTTCATAACCTGCCAATGATAAACTATGTATGGATAACTGGACCTTCAACATAGTAGCTCACATTGTATCCGAGACCGCGAGGCATGCCATCAGATTGCATATGCATCCAGATACATAAGTTTGTACTCATCTCCACGTACACAAAAAACGACATGATATGAAACAAAGCCTTACATTTTAATTCTACTTACTACTTTTGCAAAAACATTAGTTAGCAAGGAAAAAAGCAATATAATCAGTCAGTCTTGAAAAAGATTAGACGAACTCGTAAAGATAATGGGAAAAAATATAACTGGGATAGCATCCAGACGAACACTATCATAGCCTCAGAACTAACCGTATCTATCCTGAAACTCAGGTGTGCCTTGCAGGAACTCGAGCCCAGGATGGGTTGCCAATAGTTCCCGGAGTACAGGCTTGAAGTCATCCTGTGAATGATAAAATTATTATTATCTCAGCTATGATAACAACTGAAATCAATGAGCAGTCAATTCCATGACATAGCAAAAGAGACTCAGATTTTTCGAAAAAGTGAATAGCTGATAAATACAACAGAAGAAGTGAAGTGATCATCTCATGCAGGTGAAGAAAGTAGGAAAACGTGACATTAAAGGCACTTCAAAGATGGTAATCAATATGCGTGTAGGTCAAATTAAAACACCTGGACAAGGTAGTTCTGGTCCGGTTGCTTCAATATCTTAAAAACCTGAGTTGCTACGTCCATTGTCAGCATGTTTCCCTTGACCCAATATTCGATGAAGGCCTCTCTGTCAAAAAAGTGGGTAGAACCATGATACAGACAAATGATAAATTTTCATTTCACAACCCAAATCAGAAGAGAGATTTCATGCGGATGTCAAAATCTATTATTGAATGATGATATCATCTAAGGACATGAAAGAAACCAGAAAATTTCCAAAATTCCATCTTATCATTTTGCTTTGAAATTGCAATGTTTTGCTCATTTCTCGTGCAGCTCTTCGCCGACAGAACATTTCAATAAACCTTAAAACTGTTAGAATTTGAGGGAAACAAAGCACAAAGGCAGAAGCAACAGATCATGTCACTGATAGATGTATGGATTAGGTAGATTCACTGAATCTGGACTATAGTAAGTATGGGTTGTTTTGGCTGTTAGTATTAGTTAGTTAGTAGTTTCGGCAATGAATAGTTATAAATACAGATTAGATAGAGGCGAAAAGAGAACGGAGAAGTTTCAGAAAGGATTAGGGTTTGTCTGGGGAATGAGAGTTGGGACCCTCTCATAAAATAAGATCATCCAAAGTTGTATTTAGGTTTTCGGTGAGGAATAAAGGCTCGATTTATGTTGGAAAGTTGAGTTTCAGATTCTGAACCTTAACAATCAGTAGGAAAACTGTAAGTGAAGAAAAGAACGAAATGTTTTAGGTATTGCTAAACTACCCTAATTAAGCTGCCTTCAAGAAAATCACATACCTTGTGACAAAACCCGTATTATTGGTGTCAATTTTCTTGAAAATGCAAGAGGAAAAAAATGATGGTAGCTTGCAAACCTCTGTAGTGACTAGTTTGAATTCTGAAGAAGGAAAAGAAAACAAAATTAATTCAGTATACTCATACTAAGACACCAACACAACTATCTCATGACAAGTTGACAACATACCTTGCACCTGCAGACCGTCTGCATGGCCGTAGAACAGATTAATAATCTTTGCTACACATTGCTCTTTTAGGTCATTTGATGGCGGGCAGCCATTTTCAAAGTAAAACTACAGCATTAAAGAAACTATTTTCAGCACAGTATTTAAAAGCAGAACAAAAATTCAACTGCAACCAACATAAAAGCTCGACAAGATAAATGACAATGGAATCATACTTGTGGCATACCTGAGGTATTATTTCTTTAATGGGCTCACTAACTACTTTCAATGGAGAAGCAAGATTTGAAAGGCCAGTCCTTTGCCTCATTATACGGGGAGAACCAGATACATTTCTCGGGGAAAGGGGAGGAGTATTGCGTACAGGAAACATCGAAGCTAAAGGACTGCTGGAGCCTGAATTTGTACCAGAAGAACCACCAGGGACATTAAGAGGAACACCAGCTTTTGCATCATTGAGCAAAGATGCCGCCTAAAAGAAAATATACGACAAAGGCATAAGGTATTTCAGAAATACTGATCTCTCAAAGACTTTAGACATGCGTCGTATTTCCCAAATGCAGATTCAATAAAGATTTGTTCCACAGATGGTCTAGCAGCAAAAGTATTGTCATACAACAAAGTGCCCTCACCCGTTCGAATCCATCTTGGGCCAAACCTTGCCAAAATAAAGTATCGTCATAAATCACACAATTTCAGTTTGACACTTGAAACCAAGCAAAAACATTTCGATGCCCTGTTCGAATCAACCATAAGCATATATATTTCGAAGTGATTACCACGCCTTACCTATACAAAACAGGATTCCAAGAAGAAATGGACAATTAGCAAATGATTTTGGGATACAACGAACAATTAACCCATCCCGCAATTCGACATGTCAAACAATTCGAATAAACACTTGAAACCCCAAAACAACATTCTGATGCCTTTTTCAGATCAAGCATCATCATATATCCTCAGAGATTACCACACCTTCACCTAATCAAACATAAATTTCAGTAAGAAACGGGAAATTCACTGATTTCGTATTGCATACCCAAAATGAAGCAGAAAACTGGCATTCAAATCGGGGGGAAAACCATAGCCAAATGCCGTACCATCCGATTAACTTCAGGAAGTGAAAGCCATTGATCGAAGAGCTTCTTCACGAAATCCTGATTCGATTTCAGCGACAGAAGTGACATCTCCGGAAACTGCAACAAGTCGGTATCAAGAGACGCGACATCGATGAGAGGTACCGAATCCATTTTCGGACCAAACAAATGCCCTTCACGTGCAGATCACAAATCCGAGAAATCGGAGAACCTGGATCAAATGCGTTCGACCTAGCTTCAGATCAATGGAAACCGAGAAATGTTTCGCAGAAGAATTTCAGAGAATTGGAGCTTGGAAAAAGAAGATCATAGATCTTCGGGAAATGAATTCACGCATTTGCATTCTCCATCATCAAAGGTGAGAGAACGCTTTCGCAGAAAATGCAGTCTTATATACATACACATTATTATATGCTTTCTTATATATATATATATATATATATTGTTATGTATCTGTACGTAATTTTCTACATTTGGTTCCATTTTAGGATTTCGTGTAATTTAAATAAAATTGCAATAAGTAGAAGTTCAGGAAGGTTTTGAAATCGACGTATTTTTTCAGCATTTTGAAAAAGTTGAAGTATTATTTTAGATTTTTAATAAAATTAAATTTATTAGCATAGTAAAATTTTTGGAATAGATTTTGATCAATTGAGTAATAATTAGGTAACTTGCCCACCCTACGTCACGATTTGGATTCCTAAATAAATGAAAGACACTACATTTATAACATAATTTATTTCATGGAAAAATAAATGCTAATAAATCAGTAGAAATATTGAGTCCAAAAGTACCGCAGACATAATCGCCCATAGTATTACAGATATAGAAAATAAAAAAAAACTTGAAAATGCATATGCATGTAAAATGAAAACATAATATTATTAGTTTTGTTTTTGTAACCGAGTGTTCTGGATCGAATTTCAAACTAATCTTAGAATCGGAAGCAAACCATATAATTATAACGTGTCCTCTCTTCCCCAACATGAATTTCAAATTCGGGTTCCCGTTCCACCGATTGGACTAGCTAAGTTGGGTATCATATTATTAATCACACAACTCGGTAATAAGTAGATTTAAGTTCTTCCAAGATGATCCGATCTCTTCCTCCATAGCATTCTTGGCCATCTCTCCACATTCCTCAATGATCTTCTTCAGTTCTTTTCCTATCTCTCCCTCCATCAATTCCTTCACCTTCTCAGAAATCTCTTTTCTTCCTACAAATCCTTCAATCGCCTTCACTCTCTCCGCAACTTTCAGCTCTTCCACCGCTAGTTTCGCGTTCAGCGGCTGCTCTGCCATCATCGGCATCGCCAAAATCGGTACCTTTGCGCATACGCTGTCGAGCGTCGAGTTCCATCCGCAATGGCTCAAGAACCCTTTGACGCTCTCGTGCCCTAATATCTCCCTCTGATCGACCCATTCTCTCACGACCAGACCTCGTTCCATTACTCTCTCTTCAAACCCTTCTCCTCCTACATCGCCTTCTCCTTGTTTTTCCCTCACTACCCACAAGAAGTTGACTTTAGACTCTTCCAATCCGGCGGCTATCTCCAAGAGTTGTGCCCTCGAGATCTCGGCTTGTGTCCCGAACGCTACGTACAAAACATGGCACCCCTTGTCTAGCTTTTGATCGAGCCATTGAATCCAATACGATTTCCTTTCTTCGTCCTGTCTTGTCGTTGTTCTTGGCCTCTCGGCCAAGCAGAGCGGTCCAAGCGTCCATGGATTTAGCCCGCTCGTGCGTTTGTAGAAATCGAGGAAAGTTGGTTCGAGATCATCGAATGTGTTGAATATGATCCCGTCGCTCTGATTCGTCGATGTGACATGATCTATGATGAGTTCAAATTCAGGACCTTTAAGGTTAGGATCGGTGATCACATGGTCGAAATCACATTTCGCAACCTTTATCCATGGAAACTCCGGTACGGAAACCTGTTCGGTCTCCGATTCAACCCGAGAAAGAATCCGGTTCTTGAAAACGCTCTCCACTATACAGCTCGAGTGACAGCTCATACCATAGAAAACCAGCCGAGGAAACCCTAGTTTCCTCGCGGAGTGTAACGTCCACCACAAGAAACCATCGGAGACCATGAAACTGACACGTGGCAGAGACCCGAGAGCTCGTTCGAACTCCGGCTGCATGACCACGGTGGCTCTGGTGAAGGGAACGTAGAGGGACATGGACGGGAGCTTGTCGGTACTCTCGACTCCGGGAGGGATCTCAGGGATGTTTTGAGGGAAAGGTATGTCGATGATTTTGGCGGTTGTATCGGAGAGATAGCCGGAGACAAAAGGGCGGTTTCCCGTAGTGGTAAAGACAGTGACGGAGATGTTGTCGCCGGCGGCGCGTCGGTGGCGGAGGAGGAGATGGGCTAGTTGGAGCATTGGCATGATGTGGCCTTTGGACATGTACGGAAACAGAACAACGTGAGGGGTTGATGAGTCTTGTGAATCCATGATCGATCTCTCTCTCTCCCTTTCCCGATGTAGGGCTTTTTTTTCTTCTTCTTCTTCGTTTCTGCCTTCGTGAATGGATGAAAACTTGTGTGTATATATAGAGGCACAGAAGTCAATACTTGCATTGCATACATACATACATACATACATACATACATACATACATACATACATACATACATACATACATACATACATACATACATGCATACATGTATCTATGTGTATATATTATACCCAATGCAAAACATTTTAAAACAATTATTGTTTTTGTAATTGTTATTCTTACGACAAAACTTAAAAAAACACACTGATAAAACACATGCAACATGGAAATATCATTGTTTCCGTACTTTTACTTAAAATATCTGAATGCCTATATACACTGAAATACTTTGAAATCTATAATACATGTAATTAAATGTCAATGCTAAATAAATCTAACAACTGATCGAGGGTCAAAATGCAGATTTCTCAAAATTCGTTAAGCAAACAATCTTGTATTGAAAAAAACAAAAAATAAATGAACAAAGGGCAGCTTGCTATAATAGCATATTTAGTTAGAAATTAGAGAAAAAAAATTAAATTTTTTTTTTTGTAGTTTTAAAAAATCATTTGTCGTTTTGCATTATTTTAGACTTTAATTTTGGATTTAGTCGAATATATATTTTTACACCTTAATAATTGAAAAGGCTGGCTTTTCAAAAAAGTCTTTTTAAATGTTTTTATGAAATAAATATTATTTTTTGGACTTTTTGAAAGGCTAGTTTGGTAATTTTCATTTATGTTTTGGAGTTCTTTCAATAATTGTACATTAAAAAAATAAACTTAAATTTATAGATAGGACACAGAGACTTAAATTGCAACTAGACATGTGGGGGAGTCTGGAGTTAGATCCACTGTTTGTGATTCCCTGCATGGGCGGACCCAATTCATTAACTATGTGACATATGCCCCATTCTTTTTATTAAAAAAATAATTTCATTATAAAGTTAAACAAAAATTGTTAAATGCTCCATAAAAAAAATTAAATTTATCTCTTAAACTATAGTAATTTTTATATTGTCCCAATGATAATTTTTTCTAGGTCCGTTCATGTCTCTCTCTCTCTATATATATATATAAATACTCTGTTTTCGAAGTCGAAGGATATGTCAGTTGTTTTTGTTGGATATAAAAACTATGACCAAGATTATATATATAGATATTTCTATATATATTTAAAAGAATAGGGTTAGTGATGACATTTGATTGATTTTATGCTACATGTGAATGAGAATATCAACCTCTTGTATCTTGCATCTTGTTTTTGTTGATTTATATACATTTGTAAATAAATCCTTGAAATTTTAAATATTGTTTATGAGAAAAATTTTAATTTAAAAAATTAATATTAAAAATATTTGGTAGAAAAGAATATTAAAACTTTGGGTGAAATTAGAATGATACAAATTTTGATTTTAATAGAATGGTAGATAAATTTTTTATAAAATAAATATAGATAAAATTTAGATAATGAAGTGATCTGTATGTTATGTTTATTTAATGGGAAAAACAATAAGATAAAATTATAGACCGTTTCAACTCAATATAAATAATGTGCTAAAAATAAATAAAATATAAAAGTCAATCGGGTTTTAAATGATGGGTGAAAGTCAATATTTTAAAATCTTTAAAATAAAATATCAGCAAAACAAATATATGGAAAACATTATTATATACTTATATAGTAATGTTAAAGTGTAATACAAGAGTAGCAACATTTTTTTTATTTGGGTTTTATATATAAGATTAAGTTTTAGGTAATAAGCTATGTATGTGTGATGTTTATTTGACCGAAAACAAAGGGACAACAATACTTTTTTTTTTTTTTTACATAAGATAAGATTTCTAAATTATTTTAATTCAATTTACATTAATAAATTTATAAGAGATAAAATAGGATTAGAGACAAAAATATGCACCAACGCAAATCCACAGCTCTGATCTCACACAAATATTTTCTTTGAGCAAATTCTTGCTTTGATACAAATAAAAATGTTAGTTTCAGTTTGATACATCATGTCCCCAGCCGACCACATCACTTGTGAAGCACACTCTTCTTCGGCGGCTTTGGTTTCTTCTGGCTCTGGTTCTGCAAGGAAATTCGTACAAAACCATCACCAAACCATCCAGTGAAGGAAAGCCTTACCATTTTCAGGAGGATGAAGAAACAGAAGACAATGGCAGTACAGAAATTTCGCATAAAAGGCTTTGGTAATCGGCACAATGTTTTGTCAAGTTATCAAATCTCTAGTTCAGGGAAGGAAAGAACATGAAAACAAGAAGCCAGAGAGGTGAGGCAGTGTTATATTACCTTCAGTTTTTCGAGGACCTCGTAGTCTATTCTCTGTTTCCATGTGCTTTTCCGGAGTTTGATCGGTCTGTTCCCAACATATTTACCTGAAGAACGGCAGCGCTGAGCATAGTTAGTCCACGTCATGTAAGGGTGTTTATAAAAACTTCGATATATAGAGTAAAGGGTCGGGTCGGGTGTTTACCGTTCATTTCTTTGAGAGCTGCTGCAAGATCAGCAGGATTTGCAAAACTAACAAAACCATACCCTCTGGTCTTGCTAGTCCGCTTGTCTCTAATAACCTGATAGAGAGAAGGAAATATTCAGTTATTGGTTTCACAATACAAGCTACTAGAAAAAGCACAAACTGACACAAACATGAGAAGCTCGGGAGATAAGGACGAAGCTAATCGTATAAACAGTGAAAGATGTGAGACTCAAATTATGCAAGACTGCAAGCTGGTAAAGCTATGCTCAATGCCTAGGTCAGTAAATCTCGATTGGGGCATGCCATTATAGCATGCCGTATCTCCCAACTTACGCTGTAGTACGCTACTTAACCCTATCTCAATGGACCAACTCCATCTAATTTGCAACTCCACCTTTTTCTTTTTTGTTAACACCCATAATCCCATTGGTAATAACGCTCAAACCACATAAACGAGACATAATGTAAAGCGTTCACAGAGGCAACTAAAGCAGATTATGAATCTTTATAGGAAAAAAATCCTACCTCAGGTGATTATAAACAGAACTGCTCTGGTTCTTCAAATATAAATCTGAGAGAAGATTCAGAATGTTGATACAGAGAGCAAAAAGTGTCATCGAGAGAAGAATCAGACAACAAAAAGATACTATATGCTTACCCTGGCCATATTAAATGAGAGATAACGTGAAAACGCCTTTGAAAGGACATCATCATTCACCTCATTACCAAGATCACCACAGAAGAGGCGGTAGTCATCTGCGCAACACCAAGATATAAGTCTCTACCAGATGTCCATCGCAGGAAAACAAGTATCAAATGAACCCAGTCTAAACGCAAAATTAATTCAAAACAATAAGAGCAAGCGGCAGATCAACTTTCATGAGATTTTAATGCCAAAGTTCATAAGAAAACGGTAAAATAACAAAAGAGAGGACCATACTTTCTGGCCAATCAGCAAGTGTTTGATCCTCCCAATGCTGCCCAGCAGCTTTACGAGGTATAGCTTTCTTCTTGGCTTCTGCTTTACCCTCAGCTTCACTGCTTGCAAGAGCTGCTTTCACAGTCTGAAGAGCTTCAGGGGTAATTATTTGTGCATCCCTTTGAAATAGCTGTTGGGCCTGTCCAAACAGATTGACAAAATTGTTCATACGAACAAAGGTGGCATCATAAACACTCGCAGCAGAAAACACGAAGCACAACAAAGGAGGTCAGATTCCAAGTCTTTCAATGCAAAACATTACGGTAGGTTTTCTGTCCAGTAAGAAAAAACCCAACACTTACAAATGCAACCGACAATTGCTTTCTCCTTCAACCCCATGAACAGTAACCTTGTTACTAAAGAACTAATCCCATTAAAAGAATCAAACAAAAAACTAATCATCCGATCGCGGTTCATGGGCGGAGACGCAGCCCCCAAAATGGAGCAGGAGACTCCGATGCAAGAACACTAAAAATCAATAAACCATCAGCAGCCGATGAAGAAGGTCCAATTTTATTAACAATAACAATCATACGAACCAGACAACGTCATCACATACTGCATCACAATGAAAAAGAAAAACTTTTCAACTAATTTTCAAAAATATCCGTCCGGAAATCGATTGAGCTGGACATAAGTAAGTCTCGTTGCATTTCTTCTTGAGAAAACCCCCAAAACCTTTGCGGAAAAAAATTACCCTTAACGACACAGTAGAATCCTACGTAAGTTCCTCACCAGAAATTGAGAAAATACTCACAAAATTATCACAGAAACGCAACGTAATTCAGCACTTAAACTAACCTGTTGATATTGAGGAAGCGGATAAGCACCGGCGATCGGAGCAATCGATGAAACCGGAGCGGAGTAAACCGGCGCTACCACGGAGACCGAAGACGGAGCCGCATGCGCAACGTACGGAAGGGACGACTGGTACGCCACCGGAAAGTACGAAGCGTCGGCGTACGGGAACTGAGACGAAGACGAAACCGCTGCAGCCATGGGAATCGGAGCTGGAGGAGGCGCGATCGACATTGTCGTTGAGATGAAAACTCAAGATGAGAAATCTTGCTTCACGCTTGTTTGGTTCCCAGAAAAGTTTCTGATTCTAGACGAGAAAAAACGAAAAGACTCGTGAGAAGCAACATTATTTCACGTAAAGATGAAGTTCTGGAACAATGAAGAAATCTCTAGAATTGTCTTTTCGAGCATAGATCACTTTTATTATAAATTAAACCCCTAAATTACAAAACCTTATGATTTCACCCCTAGAGTTTCAGAGTTACACCTTCACCCCAAGCTGGTATCAGATGAAAATTACAAGATAGATTAAGAACTTCAAGAGCAAAGATAAAACTTTTTTTTTTTCTTTTCAAATCTAATTGAATTATAGTCGGTCCACTTTGACGCTTAGGTTAGTGTGAGGTAAAAATGTATCATTCATATGAATTTTAGATAGTTGTGGAGGATGTAGTTCACAAATTATTATTGAAAACTAACATATTTCTTTTCTTTTCTTTTAGTATACTACTATATTGTAAATTCCATTAAAAAATTGAATATTAAATTATAATATCATATAAAAATTGCAACAGATTAATTCAAATATAATTAATTACCTAATAATTAAATTACTAAATATCACCAACTACATTTATTTAGCAAATTCATTGTGCTTTAGCGTACGGAAATTGAAAAATTACCGGGTGTCTACGTAAGGTTTTCAAAAATATGGGGATGTATTTGGTATTTTGACCAGCATGCAAAAATAAAAATCACAACTAAATTTATAATTCCAAAACTGCCCTTTACTAATTTATTTAGTTTATTTGCTTTTTTCCATGATGGTTGAGACAGATATTAGAGAGTTTTCGAACGTTTAGGGAAAAAAAAACGAATGTTGTCAAAACCACGTTCTCCTCCCCCGTTATTAATTAAGTTTATTATAAATAACAAAAAGGTTATTATTATTATTTTTTACCGATAGAGAAATGGGTCTCAGATTATTTTTCTTTAATTTATTTATTTATTATGTTTTATTTTACCTTAGTAGATATTCGGTAGTGCATGTTCTGGAATCTGGTTTTGGTGTTTGTATTTTTTTTTGGTTTACGTACCAGTAGATTTAATTCCCATTTTGCCCTTATCTTCTTTGTTCCAAATTCTCAGAGCTTCATCCATGGTGGGTATTATGCTCAATGATTCCTGTAGATTGATTTTTTATAACTTTCTTGTGGAATATGAAAAAGGTTGGTTTAATTTTTTTGGACTTTCTTATTATACCTTTGAATATCTTAATTAATTTCGGTGGAAAAGGACTTTCGATGTTTCTCCTTCCGTTCCGTGATATCTGATTCCAGGTTCAGGATTAGGGTTAGATCGATCTGCTGATGTCGGATTCATCAAATTTGACTGAAATATTCATGGATTAGGGTTTTTAGATCTATCAATTATAGGATTTTTGTGGATCCTGATTTTCTGAGCAACGATTTCTTTTCACGGTTTCTGGGTGTAGATGATGGAGCTTCAGCTTTTTTGACCAATCAAATTCAGAAACCCTAGATCAAGACAGTAAGCATTTTTCCCCCTTTTTCTTTTTTTTTTTTGTTTATCTAAATATGATTTCGTAGAAATAGTTATGAGTCTGATCATGATTTTTTGATGGAGAATATAATCTAGGATAAATTATGGTATGAGTCTGACCAAATTACTCAAACCATATCTATCTATTATCATGGGTTTTGTTATATTTGCATGATCAAATTAAGGTTATTATATATGTGGGTTTATTCAATAATTATGAACTAGTTTTTAGAATTTCTGTTTTTCTATCAGGTAAATAGTTAAACACTGCAAGACAAACTATTGAGTCATAGGAACTGGTCCTAACAAAAGTATGTTCTTAGAGTTCTTCATAAGATTCCTTGAAGATGGTATGTTTAGTTTTCAAGATGAAATTTGGTTGAGTTTTTAAAGCCAATGTGGGCGGTGGAAATTGTCCGTAGTCATTGTGTTCATGATTTTCCGTTCTTCATCGAAAAACTCTCGTAACCTAGCTTAGTTGGTTTTGCTGTTTATATATTACTGACTGAGCTTTTATCCGTTTCTTCTCCTCTGCAGTTGCTGTTCATTCTTGTACTTAATCCTAATATCCCATTCCATATTGTAAGTTTTTCTTTCTATCCTCAAGAAGAATGTGGTTATTGTTTCTGGCATTGGTTTCTTGAAACATAATTATGTATTCGCTTGTCCGACACAGAATTAATGGGGACAGAGCTGATGAGGGTTTGTGTAAAAGAAGAAAACGATGAACTTCCTTCCATTCCTCCTGGGTTTGAGTCATATGCATCGTTCACCTTAAAAAAGGCTGTACCGGGCGGTGAAAAAGCCAAGACTAACAGTGTAACATGTGGCTTGCCTGCGGAAAGTGCCACCGCAATAAAATCTGTTAAGATGGAAACCGACTCTAACCTTTCCGATGCCTCAAAACCGGCAAGATCTCTGCGGCAGAGGCCTTGGATAAACTTTGTTGGTTGTGATGATGATGATGAAAACAACAAACCCACATGTCCAAAGCTTGGTGAAGTCGGTTTTTCTCCCTTTTCTGTTTTCGTTTTCACTTCTAAGAAGTTTTATTATTATCTTGTCCCTTTCTCATGAGCATCTTGTTCTTGCAGAATGTTATTCCGAAGCCTTCTCTACCAAAGGGGGTCATCCGGGGATGTGCAGAATGTACAGATTGCCAAAAGGTTAATCACAATCATTGCTTACTTTCGTACTGTGACAGCAAATATGCTCATTCTTGGTTTTGAGATAATATACTTTTTTCAGATGTCTCTTACATTTTCCTTCTATCATAGTTGTTTCAAAAGTCTGTATCCAATGTTTACATGTTTTTGCAGGTAATTGCTAGATGGCGTCCAGATGATGCTTGTAGACTCGATCTTGAGGATGTTCCTGTATTCTACCCAACCGAAGAGGTCTGTATCACATTCTATGGGCTTTAACCTTTCAATTTATGTTTCTATGTGGTTAGAATGACATTTCTGATATGTTAATTGGTAACCTGATTGTAGGAGTTTGAAGATACTTTGAATTATATTGCTAAAATAAGGCCAACAGCTGAAAAGTATGGAATCAGTCGCATTGTTCCTCCTCCGTCCTGGAAACCCCCATGTCCATTGAAAGAGAAACAAGTGTGGGAGGGCTGTAAATTTGCTACACGTGTCCAAAGAGTTGATAAGCTTCAGAATAGGAATTCAATGAAGAAGATTTCAAAGAATTTTGATCAAATGAGAAAGAAAAGAAGAAAATGTATGAAAATGCGCTTGGACTCAGTAGCTGACAGTGGAAGTGGCTCCAGTTCCGATAACACTGGAGTTTGTGAACTTGAGACTTTTGGGTTTGAGCCTGGTCCTCAGTTCTCTCTAAAAGAATTTCAGAAATATGCTGATGTATTCAAGGCTCAGTACTTTCGAAAGAGTGAAAATCCTACAGGTGCCAAACCTCTGGAGTGCTGGGAACCATCGATTAAGGATATCGAAGGTGAATATTGGCGGATTGTAGAGAAAGCAACTGAAGAAATAGAGGTGACTCAAAAGCCCCCAACTTTTCCCCTTTTTCATTTGGATTTCTATGAACTGGTTAGGAGCACTGAACCTTCCAACTATATTGGTTCTTCAATGTAGGTTCTCTATGGTGCCGATCTTGAGACTGGGGTTTTTGGTAGTGGATTCCCCAGGACATCAAGCGAGGAGGGCTCTTCTTTGGCCGAAAAGTACGTGAAATCAGGCTGGAATTTGAATAACTTACCAAGGCTCCCGGGATCTCTCCTTTCTTATGAGAGCAGTGATATTTCCGGTGTTCTTGTGCCCTGGTTGTATATCGGGATGTGCTTTTCCTCCTTCTGTTGGGTAAGATTAAATCTCTGTGAATTGCATAAATTTGTTTTCCATAATACTGATATCTCTCTTTCTTTTGTTGAAAATCAAGCTCAGATTTTAAGTGAAGTTAACAGGAACAGTCCATGTTGCCATATTTCTTTCCACTAATAGTAGATTAGTTTGATCTATTTTAAAGCCTCACATTCACAAGCAATATGTTCTATTTTATGTTCCTTGAAGTTGGGAGCATATTTTACATTCTTTATAAAAAAAAAAAAGTACTTTCTTGTAACATTACATGTCCATTTCTCTTTTTCATTTCATTATATGCGCCAATTCCTCTCGTGGCTTCTTTTTTGACCCCCCAACACAAACAGCATGTTGAAGATCATCACTTGTACTCATTGAATTATATGCATTGGGGTGCACCAAAAATGTGGTACGGTGTTGGGGGAAAGGATGCTGTTAAGCTCGAGGAGGCAATGAGAAAGCATTTGCCTGACCTTTTCGAAGAACAGCCTGATTTGCTTCATAAGCTAGTAAGTGATAAATATTTTAATCCCTGCAATAAAGTTTTGCTGCTCCATACTGTCATTCACCCTTCAAAGTTTCAAACTGTGGAAGTATTCATTAGGCGAATTCTGGTTTCTAAGACCTCTCTTGATGTATTCAAAGTTTAGCCGTTCTCTCAAACGAATGATCTCAGCTAAATCACGATGAATAGTTTATCATATTAGCATGCTTGGTACAGTAAGGGACAGGTAATGAATTGTCGTATTCTCTGTCTGTTTTTAACTAATAATGATGATTTCTAGGAACTTCAATAGATGTGTTTTTCTTGTCCATAACAGAAGGGAGAGTAGCGATTCTTATACTTGCCCTGGTTTAGAGGCCTATTGTTGTTTCATTGTCATTGTTGCTGTTGTAAAAACAATCCTTTGATGTTTCTTTTCCATAGGTTACACAACTCTCTCCATCAATACTGAAAGCTTCAGGAGTACCTGTGTACCGTTGTATCCAGAGCGCTGGAGAGTTTGTCTTGACTTTTCCAAGGGCATATCATGCCGGGTTTAATTGTGGTTTCAACTGTGCTGAAGCTGTGAATGTAGCTCCGGTTGATTGGCTGTCTCATGGGCAAATTGCCACAGAGTTATACTGCCAACAAGGGAGAAAAACTTCCATTTCACATGATAAATTATTGCTCGGGGCAGCAAGAGAAGCGGTAAAAGCCCACTGGGAGTTTAACTTACTGAAGAAAAATACTCCAGATAATTTAAGATGGGTAAAGTCTTGCAGAAAGGATGGGATTTTAGCGAAAGCCCTCAAGGTAAAACTTTTCTTTCTTTGTGCTCTGAACATTCTGAAACTTGTAGTTGTATTTTTTCGGTTTATTTGGATAAAATAAGTATAGCATGGTTCTTATCGTTCTTGTGTGAGGAAGGAAACTATCCTCTTAAAAGTCCATTTAAATTTGGGATCTGAACTCATTCTGAGTGGTGGCAGTTGGTGAGAGGTTTGATCTAAAAATGGTCTTATCTTTTCCTTATGTGTGTAAACAGTAAAATGGATAGATAGGGAGGTTGATTCTTTGTTGTTATTTTGTTGCTTATTCCACTTCATTTTCTTATATAGGCTCGTGTTGACATGGAACGCACAAGGAGGGAATTCCTTTGCAACTCCTCGCTTGCACTGAAGATGCACAGTAATTTTGATGCTACCAATGAGAGGGAATGTTGCATATGCTTCTTTGATTTGCATCTGTCAGCTGCCGGTTGCAGATGTTCCCCGGAGAAGTATGCATGTTTGACCCATGTGAAGCAGTTGTGTTCTTGTCCGTGGGTTACCAAATATTTTCTCTTCCGCTATGATATTGATGAGCTAAATCTTCTTGTTGAGGCATTGGAAGGAAAACTGAGCTCTGTATACAGATGGGCACGTCAAGATCTCGGATTGGCGTTAAGTGCACACACCTTGGGGAACAACATGAGCATGGATACATTATCTCCTCCGCGGGAAGAAAAGGTGCCTGAGGACCTGAGACCACAAGCTCCTGCAGTTTCAGGGAAAGATTTGAGGAAGCCGGTTGGGAGTTCTAGTGTGATCGACTTGGAAGAGAAGAGTAAACTTTCAGAATTTGGTTTAAGCGTGAAAGAGACGAAAGAGCAATCTACAAGAAGCCCCTTTCTGAAATCGGTCAAAGAAGAACCTCTTTGTCATTCTTCTGATCCAAAAGCTTCTATTAGACTACCATCCCAAGGAGAAATCTCGTCTTTGGAAGCTGCTAAACCTGATGGTGTTGAAATACCTTATCCGAGTTCCCCTAACAATATAATACTTCTCAGCGACGATGAAGATAATGAACCTAGGAAATCATTTTCCGAAAGGGAAAGCGGAAATCCATCTGGGAAGCATTTGGAACTCAAGGAGAAGCAGTTGCACCGCGATGAAAAGATGAGCCACCATGGACTGAAAAAAGAAGGTTCAGCA